>NC_091629.1:23136671-23376766 GCF_027580195.1 Bos mutus
CTCAGAAGGATTGGCCAGAGACAACCCAGAAACTAATCCCATCACCATAAAACGCAACACTGTGAGCCACGTGGCAGAGCCCTTCTGGTTTCCTTTACGCTGCTGTTCTCTGCCTGGGCGCCCTTCCCAATAGAGTCTCTTGCTTTGTCAGCACGTGCGTCTCCTTGGACAATTCATTTCCGAATGTTAGATAAAAGCCCACTCTCGGGCCCTTGGAAGGGGTCCCCCTTCCTGTAACAATTCCCTGTTTCCCCCCTCAAATATCCAAAGGATGTGTGACCTAACTGAATGTATTTAAGATAATCTTTTTTTCAGTCAATGAAATAGTTAATTATCTATTTATAACAAGTAACTTACTTGCCATCTGTGAGGTTGGCAAGTCATGATCACAGGTTATGTGTGACAACGTGTTACTTTAGAAGAGTGCTCTCATCACCCTATCCTGTCACTCAAGTTTTTGCCACCTCATCCACCGCACCTGTGGGCTCAGGGCCTCTGCCATCGTCGAAGCCACCTTTTGAGTCATCTGAGTCGTCCAAGCACGTCTTCTCTCCCTCCTTGGTTCTCTGCGATGCAACATTTTTGAAATCTGTAGGATGCTTTCATGGGCATTTTTATCCAAGCTTCAAGCACCTATTTGCATAACATTAGGGCAGCTGGCAGTCCCATTCATCGGAGGTGTCCCTGCCTGATCCCCATCCTGTAACCATGGATTGCGTGTTCTTAAGTGTCCTCAAAGGATCTGTGCACACTCGCACTAGAGCCTATGACGCCATAGGATCGGTTCCAACCTGGGTTAAACTTGCTAACCACCCCTCAAGCGGTTCTTCAGATGACCTTGGCCAGAAGGACCCATGCAGGTTGTTTTAGGCAGCATATCTCACTGGTTGTTCAAAAACTAATCACTAAGAGCACTCCACTACGTGAAAGAACGTGTGCCGTCTTTCTTGAAAATAAACAGCCTCCTGTTGCGGCATCATTTGGTGAGTGGGGAAATTTGTGGTATATCCAAACAGAGTGCTTTTGGTGGTTCTGGGCATAAGCTCATGTAACCTCACTACCCCACCCTGTGAGGTGGGCTCTGGGATACTTACCATTTTATGGATGGAGAAACTGAGTCTTGGAGATGGGAAGGGACTTGCCCAGAGTCACACAGGAAGAGGCAGTAGAGCGATCTGAACCCTGGGTCTGACTGAAAACAGGAGAGGAGAGGAGAGGGCTGCAGGGGGCTGGGTCCCTCTGGAGTTGGGAAGGGCCCTGGGTGGAGAGGAGAATGCTGTGGAGCTAGACACCTTCATCGCCCAACAGGAGCACGGCCGCTGAGCCTTAAGGGCCTCCATGTCTCCCAGGACCCCCTGACCCCACTGGAGACCACCCCAGTCCAGGCCTGGAACCAATGGCCATGTGGGAGCACCATCATCTCCCCAGGCTGGGGGCGGGGCAGGGCGAGGAAATCCAGTGGCCACATGTGCACCCCTGAGTCCCGGGTGTGTTTCTTCTCTTCTGGAAATCAGGATGAGAAGAGCGAAGAGGAAGAGATGGGAGAGGGGAAACTGAGAGAAGACAGGGGCCTGATTTCCCCTGCAGTCACGGCTGCCAGATCCTAGACAGAGCTGGATCCTCCCAGGGGTGCCAGCCGTCCCACCAAAAGGCCTCCCTTGGCCTTGCTCTCATGTCTCTTCACAGCTGCAACATGCAGAGGGTTCTCACAGGCAGGGTTTTAGTTTCACAAACATATGCTCAGAAAACGGTGCCTCCCGCACTCCTCCCCCTGTACCCAACAGCAGCCACATCAGCAAATCATGCCACAGAGAAAAGGTCTGCTGCCAGCAGGGCTGGAAGACAGCAGGAGCCAAAGGCCACTCGGGTGGGATGCTCTGTTTTAAATTAGCCAGTGGCTGTCCCCTCCCCCAGGGACAGTAACCAGATTCGGGGATGAGCAGGTTTGCCCCAGCTCATGAACACTTGATGGACGATCCCCAGAGTGTGAGGCTGGGCCCATCTGCGGCCACACAAAACCTCCAGTTCAAGTAGCCCAGTGACCTCAGGACAGACCGCAGAGGACTGGGCGAGGTGGCTTCTGGGATCCGCCCAGTAAGACAGGCTCTAATCCCATATTCTCCTGGTTTCTCCTTATAATGGCTCCACTGGGCCCCTGAGTTGTCCCTGAACTGTCTAAAAAAGGAACACGTGTACTTTGTGGTGAGGACACTTACCACAATTTAGTCTCAAGAAGAGACTGGAAGACAGCTGTCATCTCTGACAACCCTCTTCTTATGGGGTGGGGGCTCCCACTGTGGGGATCTCGGTGAATGGTAGGCGCCTGCCTCCTGGAACAGAGGCGGGGGAGGACAGGGACCTTGGCCTGGACAATGGGATAACCCTGCCCAGGGCTCCAAATGGTGTGATCTTGGGAAAATTAACCTCTTTAAGTGTCCATTCCTCACTCATAGAAAGGGAACAACAACTTGATATGCTGTTGAGTGAAAACAGCAAAGCCCTAAAAATAATGCCTGACACAAAGTAAGTGCTCAACAAATATTAGATCCAATCTTCAAAACACCTTCAGAGGGTAAAGAAGCGTCTTATCCCCATTTCTGGAATGGTAAACTGATGCTTTCCTTGTGGCTCAGCTGGTAAAGAATCCGCCTGCAACGCGGGAGACCTGGGTTCGATCCCTGGGTTGGGAAGATCCCCTGGAGAAGGGAAAGTATTCTGGCCTGGAGAATTCCATAGACGGTATAGTCCATGGGGTCATAAAGGGTTGGACACCACTGAGCAACTTTCACTTTCAAACTGATGCCTGAAGTAAGTCAGAAAGAAAAACACCAATACAGGATATTAATGCATATATATGGAATTTAGAAAGATGGTAAGGATCTGACCCTATATGCCAGACAGCAAAAGAGATAGATGTAAAGAACAGACTTTTGGACTGTGTGGGAGAAGGCAAGGGTGGGGTAATTTGAGAGAATAGCATTGAAACATGTATATTATCATATGTGAAATAGATCACCAGTCCAGGTTCCATGCATGAGACAGGGTGCTCAGGGCTGGTGCACTGGGATGACCCTGAGGAATGGGATGGGAGGGAGGTGGGAGGGAGGGTCAGGATGGGGAACACATGTACACCCATGGCTGATTTATGTGAATGTATGGCAAAAACCACCACAATATTGTAATTAGGCTCTAATTAAAATAAAAGAAAGGTTAAGTCCTCTCCTGGGCGGTAAGCAGTGGGGCCAGAGTTCAAACCGATTCCAGAGATGCCTGCAGGTTATGTTATGTAGATTAAATGCCTGTGTGCACTTACGAGATACACAGTGCAAGGCCCTGGGGATACGACTGTCACCAGACCCCGCCCAGCCCCGCGCCCTCGCTGGACGCTGACCTGGCAGGTCCTCGGAGCAGCCCTGGCTGCAGCCAGAGGGATGCCCATCGCCCTCAGGCGACTCAGGACTACGGCTGGGCTGCTGACGTGTCGGGAAGGAAGGGGAAGCCATCACCAAGGTGGGGGGTGGGGGGGCCGCACCCTCTTGGGGTGGCCGGAGTCTCCAAGAATGCCTGCTGTATCGTTCGCTGCAGCTGGCGACCTTTAAATCCAGCTTTAAATAAACACTAGTCCGAGCTGGAGCAAACCCGGAGGGAGGCGCCTGCTAGGGGAAGTCCCGCCGCCCCGGGGCTGGCTGGTGGCGAGCGCCGAGCCTGCCCGAGGCCGCCACGTAGCAGAGCCGGCCTTCCGGCCCCATCCCGGTCCGGCCCGGCCTGGCCCGGCCCACTCCGCAGGCCGCTGTCAGTCAGCCTTCCGAGCATCACGGACTCCCGCGGGGATCCTGGAGGGCCTGCCCGTCAGGCCCCTCCCATTGCTGGCGGCTCTCACCGTAGCCCCGCCCACCGCCGCGGCCGACTCCTCCCCAGCTCCTGCCTCCAAGTCCCAGTTCCTCCATCTGCTCCGGCGCCCGGTCCCCGCAGCAGCCTCCGCTTTTGTGCTCACACTCTCACAACACCCAACCCCCAGAGCTTCAAGAGCATGCGCTCCAGCATCCGACTGGCTGAGTTCAAATCCCTGCTTGCTGAATCTGTGACTTTGGAGAAGTTACTTCATCTCTCTGGGCCCCAGTTTCTCCATTCCTAAAATGGGGATGATGGTAACAAGTGCTCAACCATAAGGTTATTGGGGAGCTCAAATAAAATAACACAAATAATGGGCCTGGCTTAAAATCAGTGCTGATCTCGTATAGCATGGAAAGGGGCTAATCGGAATACAGAGCTTAATCATCCCAAGGAGACTTCAATTCAGTCGCTCAGTCGTGTCCGACTCTTTGCCACCCCATGAGTTGCAGCAGGCCAGGCCTCCCTGTCCATCACCAACTCCCGGAGTTCACTCAAACTCACATCCATGGAGTCGGTGATGCCATCCAGCCATCTCATCCTCTGTCGTCCCCTGCTCCTCCTGACCCCAATCCCTCCCAGCATCAGGGTCTTTTCCAATGAGTCAACTCTTCGCATGAGGTGGCCAAAGTATTGGAGTTTCATCTTCAATATCAGTCCCTCCAATGAACACCCAGGACTGATCTCCTTTAGGATGGACTGGTTGGATCTCCTTGCAGTCCAAGGGACTCTCAAGAGTCTTCTCCAACACCACAGTTCAAAAGCGTCAATTCTTCTGCGCTCAGCTTTCTTCACAGTCCAACTCTCACATCCAAACATGACTACTGGAAAAACCATAGCCTTGACTAGACTGACCTTTGTTGGCAAAGTAATATCTCTGCTTTTTAATATGCTATCTAGATTGGTCATAACTTTCCTTCCAAGGAGTAAGGGTCTTTTAATTTCATGGTTGCAATCACCATCCGCAGTGATTTTGGAGCCAAGAAAAATAAAGTCAGCCACTGTTTCCCCATCTATTTGCCATAAAATGATAGGACTGGATGCTATGATCTTAGTTTTCTGAATGTTGAGCTTTAAGCCAACTTTTTCACTCTCTTCTTTCACTTTCATCAAGAGACTCTTTATTTCTTCTTCACTTTCTGCCATAAGGGTGGTGTCATCTGCATATCTAAGGTTATTGATATTTCTCCTGCCCATCTTGATTCCAACTTGTGCTTCCTCCAGCCCAGCATTTCTCATGATGTACTCTGCATATGTTAAATAAGCAGGGTGACAATATACAGCCTTGACATACTCCTTTTCCTATTTGGAACCAGTCTGTTGTTCCATGTCCAGTTCTAACTGTTGCTTCCTGACCTCTATACAGGTTTCTCAAGAGGCAGGTCAGATGGTCTGGTATTCCCATCTCTTTCAGAATTTTCCACAGTTTATTGTGATCCACACAGTCAAAGGCTTTGGCATAGTCAATAAAGCAGAAATAGATGTTTTTTCTGGAACTCTCTTGCTTTTTCCGTGATTCAGCGGATGTTGGAAATTTGATCTCTGGTTCCTCTGCCTTTTCTAAAACCAGCTTGACCATCTGGAAGTTCACGGTTCACGTATTGCTGAAGCCTGGCTTAGAGAATTTTGAGCATTATTTTACTAGCATGTGAGATGAGTGCAATTGTGAAGTAGTTTGAGCATTCTTTGGCATTACCTTTCTTTGGGATTGGAATGAAAACTGACCTTTTCCAGTCCTGTGGCCACTGCTGAATTTTCCAAATTTGCTGACATATTGAGTGCAGCACTTTGACAGCATCATCTCTCAGGATTTGAAATAGCTCAACTAGAATTCCATCACCTCCACTAGCTTTGTTCGTAGTGATCTTTCCTAAGGCCCACTTGACTTCATATTCCAGGATGTCTGGCTCTAGGTTAGTGATTACACCATCGTGATTATCTGGGTCGTGAAGCTCTTTTTTGTACAGTTCTTCTATGTATTCTTGCCACCTCTTCTTAATATCTTCTGACTTAGAGTTGACCAAAAAGGGGGGC
The DNA here is from genome assembly GCF_027580195.1 of Bos mutus. NCBI lineage: Eukaryota > Metazoa > Chordata > Mammalia > Artiodactyla > Bovidae > Bos > Bos mutus. Next base: position 23,142,597 of record NC_091629.1, read on the forward strand.
AGGGGAGGTCCTGTTTCCAGGGACAGGAATTAAGGCTTTGCTCTAGAATAGGCAGGAGGTGGGGGGAGGTGGAGGGGCCTCTCTCTGTCTTCTAGATACCAAAAAGGCAGTGGAATTCCACAGTCTGTGCTTGTTTATCAAGCACTTATCAAGCACCATCTGTGTGCCAGGCACCATCAGGGGAAACCACAGCTCCTGGAGATCAAGGAGCTCTCCGAGTCCAGAGGCACCTAGCAACACACTGCTGAAGGCAACAGGGAAGCACACAGAGCCACAGAAACAGGAGCGGAGCCAGCTCCAAGGCCCAGGGAGCAGCTGGAAACCTCCCTGTCAGGGACCTGGTCTCCAAGGAGGACCACTCACATGGGCAGAGAGCATCATCAGCTCTTAGATGGTCTCATTTGCTCAGCTGGGGAGACGGGCTGCATTCCTTAGCCCCATTCAGCTGATGGAAAAGTAGAGGCCCAGAGAGTAAGTAACATCTTCCCCAAGAGCAGGCTTTTAGTAAAAGGGTATTCTCTCAGATCCTAAGGAGCCAGTTCGCTCAGCTTCCAGGAGTTTACCAGAAGACCGGAGATGAGGGGGGAGGAGAGAGGCTGGACAGATAAGCCAGGCTGGCTGGCCACAGGCCCGGTGCAGGGTCTGGACTTTGTCCTGTGTTGGCGCGGTGAGCCTGCACACAAGTGTCCACACCCCCACGTTGCTCCGCCAGCTGCAAGACCAGACTTTGTCCCTGTGACTCCCAGAACTTCCTGAAACAGGGCTCCTCACCACGACACGTGGTTTAAATGTAGTGATTTAAAAGAAAGCTGTTGGAGAGAGCAAGGGCCATTCCCACCAAGAAATCCTTTCCTCATCTTCCTGTCTTTGCAGTGTCCACACAGGCATGAGGAGGATGAGGGGGTGCCATCATTTATTGGGCACTGGGTGAGCCAGGCCCTCTGCTGGGACTCTCACAAATATCAGTCCCCTCCATCCTTCAATCAGAACCCTGGGGCAAGAGTGATGAACAGGAAGCCACCTGGAATGAGAAGACGGAAGCCTGGCTCTGGCTGAGCCATGCAGACATCTCAGGAGGTTGGGGATGGGGGATTTGACTCCTCTCCCCCCACCAGTGCTGCAGGCTGGGGAGGCAGAGGCCTCTCCTGGTTCACTTGGAGCCCAGGTGGGCCAGGGAGCAGGCACAGGGAGCTTCTTGGCAAGGTGAGGTCAGACCAAGTAGGAGGCCCTGGCCAGTTTTGACGCCTGGTAGGCAGAGAAGACAGACTTACTGAATAAAAAATGCAGGATGCTATTTACATTTGAATTTCAGATGAATTAGAAATATGGTGTACTATAAGATGTTCCATGGACTAGGGCTGTCGGGGTGGGGAACGCAGAGACAGGGACAGATTTAGGGTTTGATGAGGAGATAGGCTCTGGGGGATTGCTGTGAGCTGGATGCAGGAGCCAGAGAAATCAAGGATCCCCCAGGCTCCAGGCTTGCAGAAATTGTGTGGTTAGTGGGACCACTGAGTGAGCAAAGGCAATGGAGTAGGGTCAGATTAGCGAGGGGAACAAGGGCTCTGTTTCTGGCAGTTAAGTTGAAGGTGTTTATTTGAGCCCCATGTGGAGGTTGTATAAGTTTGGCGCTTAAGGAAGGAACCTACTGGGGGCCTATCAGCATGTGGATGGAATTTAAAGCAGTGGTTCTGGATGTGACCACCCGGAGCATGAGAGGGCAGAGACAGTGGTCCTGAACTTGACCTTGAAGATTCTCAGTGTTTGCAGGTCATCCAGAGAGGGAGAGGCAGCCAAGGAAACGGAGTCAGAGTGGCCAGGGAGGTGGGAGGAAAGTCTACTGGGGCAGTAGACGCAACAGAGAAGGGTGTTTCTAGAAGGCACGGGCAGACTGTGCTGAATACTGCAAGGAGATAGGGAGCAGAAGCCAAGGCTGGCCTGCAGTGGACTGAAGGCAGAATTAGAGGGGGAGGTGCAGAGGGCCATCAAGACATCCTGCAGTGTTGGTGGGGCTGGAGGCAGAGGGAACAAGGAGGCAGTGTGGTCCAGACAGTTCAGTTCAGTTCAGTTCAGTCGCTCAGTCATGTCCAATTCTTTGCAACCCCATGAACCGCAATACCCCAGGCCTCTCTGTCCATCACCAACTCCCGGAGCCCACCCAAACCCATGTCCATTGTGTCAGTGATGCCATCCAACCATCTCATCCTCTGTCATCCCCTTCTCCTCCTGCCCTCAATCTTTCCCAGCATCAGGGTCTTTTCACGTGATTCAGCTCTCGCCATCAGGTGGCCAAAGTATTGGAGTTTCATCTTCAATATCAGTCCCTCCAGTGAACACCCAGGACTGATCTCCTTTAGGATGGACTGGTTGGATCTCCTTGCAGTCCAAGGGACTCTCAAGAGTCTTCTCCAACAAAAGTTCAAAAGCATCAAATCTTCAGTGCTCACCTTTCTTTATATTCTAACTCTCACATCCAAACATGACTACTGGAAAAACCATAGCCTTGACTAGACTGACCTTTGTTGGCAAAGTAATATCTCTGCTTTTTAATATGCTGTCTAGGTTGGTCATAACTTTCCTTCCAAGGAGTAAGGGTCTTTTAATTTCATGGTTGCAATCACCATCCGCAGTGATTTTGGAGCCAAGAAAAATAAAGTCAGCCACTGCTTCCCCATCTATTTGCCATAAAATGATAGGACTGGATGCTATGATCTTAGTTTTCTGAATGTTGAGCTTTAAGCCAACTTTTTCACTCTCTTCTTTCACTTTCATCAAGAGACTCTTTATTTCTTCTTCACTTTCTGCCATAAGGGTGGTGTCATCTGCATATCTAAGGTTATTGATATTTCTCCTGCCCATCTTGATTCCAACTTGTGCTTCCTCCAGCCCAGCATTTCTCATGATGTACTCTGCATATGTTAAATAAGCAGGGTGACAATATACAGCCTTGACATACTCCTTTTCCTATTTGGAACCAGTCTGTTGTTCCATGTCCAGTTCTAACTGTTGCTTCCTGACCTCTATACAGGTTTCTCAAGAGGCAGGTCAGATGGTCTGGTATTCCCATCTCTTTCAGAATTTTCCACAGTTTATTGTGATCCACACAGTCAAAGGCTTTGGCATAGTCAATAAAGCAGAAATAGATGTTTTTCTGGAACTCTCTTGCTTTTTCCGTGATTCAGCGGATGTTGGAAATTTGATCTCTGGTTCCTCTGCCTTTTCTAAAACCAGCTTGACCATCTGGAAGTTCACGGTTCACGTATTGCTGAAGCCTGGCTTAGAGAATTTTGAGCATTATTTTACTAGCATGTGAGATGAGTGCAATTGTGAAGTAGTTTGAGCATTCTTTGGCATTACCTTTCTTTGGGATTGGAATGAAAACTGACCTTTTCCAGTCCTGTGGCCACTGCTGAGTTTTCCAAATTTGCTGACATATTGAGTGCAGCACTTTCACAGCATCATCTTTCAGGATTTGAAATAGCTCAACTAGAATTCCATCACCTCCACTAGCTTTGTTCATAATGATGCTTCCTAAGGCCCACCTGACTTCACTTTCCAGGATGTCTGGCTCTAGGCGAATGATCACACCATTGTGATTATCTGGGTCGTGAAGCTCTTTTTTGTACAGTTCTTCTGTGTATTCTTGGCACCTCTTCTTAATACCTTCTGCTTCTGTTAGGTCCATAGCATTTCTGTCCTTTATTGAGCCCATCTTTGCATGAAATGTTCCTTTGGTATCTCTAATTTTCTTGAAGAGATCCCTAGTTTTTCCCATTCTATTGTTTTCCTCTATTTTTTGTATCAATTGCTGAGGAAGCCTTTCTTATCCCTCCTTGCTATTCTTTGGAACTCTGCATTCAAATGGGTATATCGTTCCTTTTCTCCTTTGCTTTTTGCTTCTCTTCTTTTCACAGCTATTTGTAAGGCCTCCTCAAACAGCCATTTTGCTTTTTTTCATTTATTTTTCTTGGGGATGGTCTTGCTCCGTGTCTCCTGTACGATGTCACGAAACTCCGTCCATAGTTCATCAGGCACTCTGTCTGTCAGATCTAGTCCCTTAAATCTATTTCTCACTTCCACTGTGTAGTCATAAGGGATTTTATTTAGGTCATACCTGAATGGTCTAGTGGTTTTCCACACTTTCTTCAATTTAAGTCTGAATTTGGCAATAAGGAGTTCATGGTCTGAGCCACAGTCAGCTCTTGGTCTTGTTTTTGCTGACTATATAGAGCTTCTCCATCTTTGGCTGCAAAGAATATAATCAATCTGATTTCAGTGTTGACCATCTGGTGATGTCCATGTATAGAGTCTTCTCTTGTGTTGTTGGAAGAGGGTGTTTGTTATGACCAGTGCATTTTCTTGGCAAAACTCTATTAGTCTTTGCCCTGCTTCATTCCGTATTCCAAGGCCAAATTTGCCTGTTACTCCAGGTGTTTCTTGACTTCCTACTTTTACATTCCAGTCCCCTATAATGAAAAGGACATCTTTTTGGGTGTTAGTTCTAGCAGGTCTTGTAGGTCTTCATAGGACCATTCAACTTCAGCTTCTTCAGCATTACTGGTCGGGCCACAGACTTGGATTACTGTGATATTGAAGTTTCCATCCATAACTTCTGGGGTACATTCCTACCTGGAGGCATGGAGACAAACCTTGACCACCCCCCTCTAACTGACAGTGGAACCCTGAACAAATCAAGTCAAATGGAAATGGACTAAGGGCCTTTGAAAGTGTGCTAAGTGACACAAAAGAGTGTGAGGGATGAACACACACAACAATGTGGACGGATTTCAGAACTATTACAGAGTGAGAATCCCATGGAATGAGGAGCCTGGTAGGCTACAGTCCATGGGGTAGCAAAGAGTCGGACACGACTGAGCGACTTTACTTTCTTTTTCTTTCTACTTTGTGAGAGAAGCCAGCCTCAAAATAGTCTCTGCAGTTGGACACCATTTATGAGAAGGTCAAGAACAGGCAAAACTCATCAAAGATGAAGTAAAGATGCGAACCATGGCTGCCTCTGGGGGCAGTGTGGGGGTGGGTGGAGCAGGAAGGGGCTTGAGGGCACCATCTGGGTGACAACGGCAATGGTCTGAACCTTGACAGGGTTCTGATTCACACAGGCAGATGCTTTTGTCAAAACTTGGCAGATGGTGTGCTTAAGATTTGGAAACTTCATTGCATGTATATTTCACCAGAGAAAAATGAACTGTGAAGTAATTATTCAACAGAATGATACATGAGCTGAAGTGTTTAGGGGTGAAGTCTGCAACTCTCCTTGAAAGGTATAAAAAGAAATAAGATGGATTGATGGTTAGAGAGCTGGACAGATATACGTGAAGCAAACAGAGCAAAATGTTATCCAGTGGTAAGTATTTGAATGTTTGCTCAACTTTTTTCAGAATTCACTTAACTTTTCTGTATGTTCAAAAAATTTTCTATAATAAAATGTTTGGGAGGGGGATAAAGAAAAAAAAGATGTGTGAACACTTTCACCCCCTCCCAAGATGTTTGTTGAGTGTTGACTGTACATTGGGTTCTGTGAGACCAGAGTGGTGCTGATGGTGATCCCAGAGCTGTGGTGTGACATGCCCTCTGAGTGAGTTTTCCTAGAGCAGAGAACTGTCACTGTCCCTTCTCATGGGGGACACCAGAGACTAAGAGAAGCACACAACTCTTCCAGATTTAAAGAAAGAAGTCACTGGAGCCAGTGGGGTAGGTGAACAGCCAAGTGAACAAATGAGATTTGGACTGGGATATTCAGCACATGTGGAAACAACTGCTTCAACCCTAGAGGTGAAAATATGCTCCATCTTATTCGCCTACTGTCAGGGGTGGGGGTGGGGAGGCTGAATAATGTTCCAGTCCCTATGTCTATACAGCAGGAGAACATGAAACCCAGATGCCTCCACTCAGGATGTATCCTCACTGCCTTGTTTTAAGAGTCAAAGTTTGGCAGCAGTTGACATGTATGTTGTTGGGGTGGGGACCTGGTTAAGTCATTTATGCATGCTTAGACACTTCAGTCATGTCCAACTCTTTGTGACCTCAGGGTAGCCTGCCAGGCTTCTCTGTCCATGGGATTTTCCAGACAAGAATACTGGAGTGGGTTGCCACTTCCTTCTTCAAGAGGTCTTTCCAACGCAAGGACCAAACCCACGTCTCCTATGTCTCCTGGCTTGTAGGCAGATTCTTTACCCACTGAGCCATCAGGGAGGCCCTAAGTCATTTATGGTGGTTTACAAATGCAGTGGAATTATCTGCAGCTGTTAACAATGAGTGCAGTAGATCTATATGTCCTGGACTTCGAACAGCTGAAATGTTAATGTAAAGTAAAAATAATAATAAATATTTATATAAATGATCTTAATTATATTAATTATGTCAGAAATGTGTGTAGATATATACCAATGAATATAAACATATCTCTCTATATATATTATGCTCCTCTGTCCATAGAATTCTCCAGGCACGAGTACTGGAGTGGGTTGCCATTCCCTTCTCCAGGGGATCTTCCTGACCCAGGGGTTGAACCTGGGTCTCCTGCATTGAAGGCAGATTCTTTACCATCTGAGCCACCAGGAAAACCCCATATATTATGTCCTGCATGTCTGCCCAAATCCATATGTTGAACCTGTAACCCCCAATGTGGTGGTATGAAGAGGTGGGACCTTTGGGAGGTAATTAGGATTAGATGAGGTCATGAGGGTGGGGCCCCCAGCATGGAGTTAGTGTCCTTATATGGAGCTCCCTGTCTACCAGGTGAAGACATGGTGAGAGGGTAGAATCTACAGCCAAGAACTGGGTCCTTGCCAGACACCAAATCTTTGGGCTCTCTGATCTTGAACTTCCCAGCCTCTGCAACTGTGAGAAATAAATGTTTATTGTCTAAACCACACAGTCTGTGCTATTTTTGTTACAGTAGTCCGAGCTTAGACAGTATATAAATGTACACATACATCCACAGCACCATGAAAATGTTCACCAAAATGCCAATAAAGGCACTTCTCTGTGATGGAATTTGAATTATTTTTTTCTTCACTTGGTCTTTCCTGGTAGCTCAGACAGTAAAGAATCCACCTGCAATGCAGGAGACCTCAGTTCAATCCCAGATTCCCTGGAGAAGGGAACGGCTACCCACTCCAGTATTCTGGCCTGGAGAATTCCATGGACAGAGGAGCCTGGCGGGCTACATACAGTCCATGGGGTCACAGAGAGTTGGACACGACTGAGCAACTTTCCCTTTCACTTTTTCTTCACTTTCTGTATTGTTTAAATTTTTCATGGTAAGCTTGTATCATTTTCGTGAAGCAATTCTCTTTAAAGATGTTTCTTGGAGTAAACTGACACTTGCAAAATGCCCACAACTGTGTCCTCCTCACCCTGAGTCCAGGACAGGAGGAGCTTGAAGAGGGTGGGTGAGCTGGGGACCCTCTCCTGAGTAATTCAGGGCATTTCTATCTTCTCCTGAGCCCTGAGACAGGAGAAGTGACATCATTTGTGGGGCCAGGGAAAAATCAAATTGTAGAGCTCCTTGTTCAAAAATCATGAAGAATTCCAAGATGCTGACAGCAGAGCATTAAGCCAAGCGTGAGACCCTGGTGAGCACAGGGCCTATGTGAGGCCCGCCCAGCCCAGCGAGACCATCTGGGAAACAGCCAGCGAGGCAGCCAGAAAAAAAATGGTCCAGGAGGAACTGATCGTGGCCTTAGGAGGCTGAGTGAGGGACCCTCACGGACCATCAGCTCACCAGGAGTCTCCCCAGGGCCAGCATGAGAAACATTCTGTACCTGAGTCTTGGAAGGCTGCCCTTTGGAATGTGCAAGCCCCACAGCCCCGCTCAGGGCGAGTGGGGGTTGTTGAGCTACTTTAATTAGCAAGGGGGCATCAGAAGAGCCTCCTGCCCTGGGAGAGAGTGAGCCCTTTGGAAGCAGCAGCCACCCATGGTGTGGCACCTTCTCCTGGGAACCCTCAGACACACCCTGGGAGCCCCCAGTCCAGCCCTCCATCCCCCTGGCCAGGTCTCCCTGGGGCCCTGCAACCACCTCATCCAGCTGCTCATGGAAAACCTGCTCCAGTGCCCTCACTCTGGCCACAAGGAGAGCCTGTGTCAGACCAGCAGTACAAAGGCCAGTCTGTGAGTGGGGCAGGGACCGGGGCGCACAGGAGCTCCCGCATGGTCCTTGGGCTATGGATTGGCCTAAGGGCTCCACAAACTCTCTGCTAACTGGTTCCAGCCACTAGCTGTCCACATCCTCCAGCTCAGCTGAACGGGACCCCAGAGATGGAAGTGAAGACCAGCAGCACACAGCCGGCCCGTCCAGCGGGCACCCGCCTTCCCTTGCTGCCTCCTCCTTGCCGCACTCCACTGGCAAACCTGTGCTTCCACTGAACCAGAGACCCCTTGGGTCCATGCCCAGCCCCTCTCAACCCTTCAAACGCGTCTCCTCCGTGTTCCCCAAGACCCCCTCCGCTGCAAGGACCCTTCACTCCAAGACTTCACACTGGGCGCCTGCTTCAAGCCCAGGTCCACGGCAGCATCTCCAGGCCAGGCGCCAACCTCAGCGGGTGCCTTGTCCCTGGCCGCCCAAGTGCACATAGCAGGCGTTCAGTAGGTGGGCCTCCTCCGAGCCCACTGAACTGAAGGCTGGGCCTCCACCTTGAGCACCCGCAGGGCTTCCTTGCTCCAGCTGAAGGTGCTCAGCCAGCAGCTGCAGGCAAAGGCGGACAGACGGAGTGGGGGTAGTGAGGTCTTGGGGCGATGAGGTCTGATGCCGCCAGGTGCCACCTTCACCCACGAGGGTCAGGAGCCTTTGGATGCTTCCCGCAGCTTCCTCTCCTGGTAGGACAATTCTGGGGCACATCCCACCTGCTTCCTCGAGTGATCCCAGAAGGATGGGGTCCCAGGTGCCCCATAGGAACTGCCCACAAATGCACTGTGACCTCCCCTTCCAGCCTCCTTGCCATTCCTATCCCTGTGCTGGGGCATCACCTGGCAAATACCTGCCTGCGCTGGGCTGGCGCGGGTCCCCCTGGCACAGAACTTCACCCCAGGCCTCCTCTCACCCCCCGTTTCCCTCACACGCGACAAACATTTGTCCCCCGTCTGTCAGGCATCAGGCAGGGGTGCCTTGGGGTGAGGAGAAACCTTCTATAAGCCCCCTCCCCCTGTTCTCAGCAGTGGGGGAGGTGGGGAGAAAGAAAGTAGAACCTGGAAGGGAGGAGCGGGGAGAGAAGGTCTGAGTTTTGGGTACCTGGACACCACAGCCCAGGGCTGAGCACCCTCACTGGCTTCTCCAGAAAGACCCTGCAGGCTTAGGACCTGCCCTGCCCCCTAAACCCTGGAAAGCTCAGCGCTAGGGCAGAAAACAAAGAGGAACTAAAGAGCCTCTCGAGGAAGCTGATAGAGGAGCGTGAAAAAGCTGGCCTAAAACTCAACATTGAAAAAACTAAGGTCACAGCATCGGATCCCATCATTTCAGGGCCAACAGAAGGGAAACAATGGAAACATTGACAGACTTTATTTTCTTGGGCTCCAAAATCACTGTGGATGGTGACTGCAGCCACAAAATTAAAAGATAATGCTTGCTCCTTGGAAGAAAAGTTATGACAAACTTAGACAGCTTATTAAAAAGCAGAGTCATTACTTTTCCAACAAAGGTCCATATAGTCAAAGCGATGGTTTTTCCAGTAGTCATGTATGGTTGTAAGAGTTGGACAATAAAGAAAGTTGAGCTCTGAAAAATTGATCCTTTCAAACTTTGGTGTTGGAGAAGACTCTTGAGAGTCCCTTGGACTGGAAGGAGATCCAATCAGTCAATCCTAAAGGAAATCAACCCTGAATATTAATTGGAAGGACTGATGTTGAAGCTGAAGCACCAATATTTTGGCTACCTGATATGAAGAGCTGACTCATTGGAAAAGACCCTGATGCTGGGAAAGATTGAAGGCAGGAAGAGAAGGGGGCGACAGGGGACAAGATGGCTGGATGGCATCACTGACTCCATGGACATGACTTTGAGCAAGTTCCAGGAAATGGTAAAGGACAGGGAAGCCTGGCACGTTGTAGTCCATGGGGTCACAAAGAGCGATTGAAGTGAGGGCTTGTGTTGCCTGGGGGTCTGGTCCCCCTCTTCCTGGTGGATACAGCCTTGGGGAGACTGGAAGGAGATGCAGGGAGGGCTCAGGGCATTGATCCACCTCTGTCCCCCAGCTAACCAGCGACTGGAGCCCCTCTCCCTGAGCCCTGCTGGCCAGCGAGCGCTGCTAGTGGACACCTCATCGGCCCTTGCGGTTCTCTCCACTCTCCCCACCTGGCTGTGAACAGCCTCTCCATTGAGAAAATGTCCTCAGTGACCCCCACTGAGTTGCTGCTGGTCTGTTGTTGTCCTGACAGAGTGGAGGCCAGGAGGGCATCCCACTCCAGCCTTTGTTTCCATGTCTGGAAAATGGATGTGACAGTAGCAATGCTAACATCTCGATGATCTCAAAACAACAAATGACAGACCCTTCTTCAGACCCACTTGAGGGAGAGGAAATTCTCAGAGGGCACTGGGGCCCCTGCCGTGACGGAGGAACCCGAGCCAGGGTCTATGACTGGTTCCTTTTGTCTTTCTGTCCTTCTCCTTTCTCTGCTGCATCTCACATACACCCAGCTAAGCTTCCCCTCCAGCTCACCAGTCCTTTTGCTCTCAATAAATATAGATGTTATTGCACAAAAACAGACTCACATGTATACCGGGGAGAACCTGCTTCTGTTCACTGATCACCAGGTGCCTCACCCACCTTGCTGTCTGTTCTTCTGCTCTGCAGCCACATGGCCCCACATCTTCTGGGTGTCCTACTAACCTTTACTCCCTTGACTTTTACACCTTAACCTTTACACCCTAACCCCATGGTGTTTTGCAGTAACTGTCACCAGTGTCTGGAGCACAAGTCCCTTTCCAGAGTCCTCTCTCAGGACCCCCTTTTTTTTTTCGCCCGCACAGCTTGTGAGATTTTAGTTCCTTGACCAGAGATTGAACCTAGCACCCTCAGCACTGAGTGTGTGGAGTCCTAACCATTAGGCTGCCAGGGAAGTCTCAGGGTCCCTTCAGAAGCAGACACTGACTTCCTCTCCATCCTGACTGCCTCGCTCCATCCTCAGCCCTTGTCCTGGCTTCCGCCTGGAGCTCATGAGACGGTGCGGTGCAAGCGCACCACCCTGTCCTCCAGTCCTGCCCTGATGTTCTCTGAGCTTTCCAGGGACAGACTCCTGGGGCACAACATCGCCCTATTTGGTCCATGTTCCCTGGCAGCCACGACTTTTAAAACATGGTTGAGCCTTACACTGAAGAAAACACAAAGCTACTCTTGTCTCCTCCGGGCCAGGCCACCTCTGCTCTTTAAGCTCAGACAATAGCAATTCGATTGAGCACGCACATGCGCATCGCTCCTAAGGTTTTCAAAAGAGGAAAAGGACACCCAGAACTTTTTCAAGTATTGCACAAAATACAGTTTCAAATATCGTGTCAGGCACAGTCCCTGGGGGTGCAGAGGGCACTCAAATGGGGCAATTTGAGGGGAGTTTGGCAGACTGTTGACAAAGGTGCAGGAGGATTTAGTGCCGGGTTAGACAGAATCCTGGGGTGAGCAATATCAGGGGTCCTTCCCAGATGATCCAGAATGACCCACATGAGGTCCTAGACAGGAGCAGGGGACCTTAGGGGAGGGAGGTCCCTGACCTGTGCAGACCCAGAAAGGAAGGAGCTGGGGGTTAGGGGGTCAATATCCAGACTTTGCCTTTCTCCTACCCTGCACGTACCACCCCCCTGGCTGGACCCTGCTGAAAACAGGATGTCCTGGCTTAAATGTCCAGCATCCTGGGACACAGGTCAGAGTAGACAGGGACCAGGGGGTGGGGGCCTGGGCGGGGCACAGGCAAAGAGGAGAAGCAGTGGGAGATATATGCTCACAATAGATTTGAAAGTGTGCAGTGCAATTAGAAATGATGAATTTAGTGAAAAGGGAGTAGTTATTTGCACAACTAAATGTTTTTTTGATTTTACAAACATTGCTGACTAGTTATCTTGAAAATAACAAACTTCCCCCTTGTAATTAAACTTTAGTTCCATTTATGGACAATTCAGCTGACTCAGCACTCCCAACATCCAGGTAAACCAAATCAGGGCACACTCATGGGTGGGCTTTGAGTGATGCTCACTTCTGGAAAAGGTCCCCTCTAGCAATGTTTGATGGCATCTGAGTGGGGAGAGGGCAAACAGTTTTCCCAGAAGAAAATTAGAGATTGAGGAAAAAGGAAGCAGATGCTGGACGGCCAGGAAGCCAGTCAGCCATTCCACGGAGGCACAAGTTGATATGCAAAGCTCATCCCATTCCTTAGCAGCTGAATACTGATTGAAACACCAGTCTGTCGTCCCCAACAGTTTGTGGGAATATTTTGGGCAGCCTTCCACCTTGATCTGTTATCTTTAAGCCTGACCAGCACTATCTTCCCTGGTGGCTCAGACAGTAAAGAATCTGCCTGCAATTTGGGAGACCTGGGTTCCATCCCTGGGTTGGGAAGATCCCCTGGAGAAGGGAACGGCTACCTATTCCAGTATTCTTGGGCTTCCCTTGTGGATCAGTCAGTAAAGAATCTGCCTTCAGTGCTGGAGACCTGGGTTTGATCCCTGGGTTGGGAAGATCCCCTGGAGGAGGGCATGACAACCCACTCCAGTATTCTTGCCTGGAGAATCCCATGGACAGAGGAGCCTGTGGCCCACCAGGGATCACAAAGAATCAGACACAACTGAGCGACTAAGCACAACACAGTCTTTCCCACAGATGTTCCCTCTTGATGCTCCTTTCACGGACACTCAGGCCAGCCACGTGAGCCCCTGCCTTGGGTGACCAGGCAGCCAGTAAACATTTCCCGGGGAAAGTCCTTGTGATGGAATTTCCTCCTGTGCTCTCAGCGCTTAGGAGACATCATTGCCAAATGGTGCTTCATCTGTAATGCTGTGTTGCATGATGCCTACAGGGACAGACCCGCATCCAGCTGGCAGCTCTGCTCAATGCCAAGGCCCAAGCTGCCCACAGCACCCCGGCCAGCAGACTTGTGGCTGAGTCCAGGTCCCCCGCCGCTGCTCCTGGCACAGCGCGTCCACCAGCTCCCTGCTGGACACCCGACCTCAGCTAGAAGTCCCAGACACAGACAGAACCTCCACGTGCTGGCACGGCCGTTCCAAACAGCCTCGTGCAAACCCTCTCCTGGTTCCCTATCTCTTCTCACCTAACGCGTGTGGGTAACTGCGTTTCACAAACGGAAGACGATAGAGAAGCACCACCCTGAACTGGGCAGGACAACATGCAGGAAGCCCAGAAGACACTGCAGATTTAAAGGGCCCTTTTGAACAACTGATCTTTTGAGACAAATCCCAGGGACCTTGGCACAGCCTCTGAGATGGCAGAGTGGGGAGAGCACGCGGCCACAGTGACAGGTCACTGACTGCTCAGCTGCACCTCCGGTGCCTTCTTGAAATGCCTATTGTTTCCTGACAGCAGCGGTGGCCGTGGACTGGCTGGCTCCCTATGTCACATCCCCTCAGTGGAAGCCTTTGTCTCCTGCCAGCAGCTCCATGGTTCTTGTCTTCACGGTGCATCACCCTCACCCAAAGGCCTGCTCTGTGGACTGCGTCTTGGCAGGACTCCAAGGAAGCTGTCAATCCCTCCTGGCACGTGCAGAAGCACCACTGGCTGAATGGGGAAGCAGAGATCTCCATCCCGGAGCTGGGCTGGAACTAGGCCAACCCGAGCTGGGGAGGATTTCATCACACCCTCCAGCTCCTGATCAACTTCCAGCCACATGGCATCCCGTCCTGCTGCTCCCATGGTAACCAGACTTTCAAATGGACCCCTACCTCTTCCTGGCAATGGGTCCCCCACCACGTTTCATAGGGCTGACCTGTGTGATCAGTTTCGGAAATAGCAGGATGTGACTAGGTCCTGATAGACCTCATGGGTTCCACCCGCTCTCCTTGGGGTCATGCCTCTGGGGAGAGTCATCTGCCACATGCTGAGGACCCCCAAGAAGCCCTGTGGGGTAAAGATCTGAGGCCTCCTGCCAACGGCCAGCGTGAGCGCTTCATCCATGTGAGTGAGCCGTCTTGGAAGCCAGTCTTCCAACCCCAATCAAGCCTTCAGATGAGTGTAGACCTTGAACCTTGATGAGAACCTTACAGGAGACCCTGAGCCAGGACCACACAGCTAAGCCGCTCCTGAATTCCAGAGCCACAGAAATGGTGAGACAGTGAACGACTCTTGTTGCTTTAGGCCACTATATTTTATTACACATTACATAGTGTTATGTAGCTTCATGTTCTGGGTGGTAAAGTTTGAAGGGGTGAGGGGCACGATGCAGAGCGGTGAAAGGGAGAGGGTGGACAGGGTCAGTGACCCAGCATACTTGTTTCCTGATTCCTTACGGTCCTGCCCCTCGTTGTAAAAAAAGGAAAGAAGTGTTAAAAATGTAAGGGTTATCCCAGACGTTCCAACCAGCAGTCAGTGCCTAGCACCTCCCCTCAAGCCCCTAAGAACTGGACACTGCCCTCCCACAAAGTGTCCCAAAACCTGTTCTTAAAAAAAAAAAAACCCATACAGTACTCTTGATGAATATAGCCCTGAGCTCCTTTCCAAAGAAACTACTTCCTGGCCAGAACTCCTCAACCTGGTCTGTGCTTGGCAGTGGGTTCTTCTGAAAATCTAACCTTCTCTCATCTGTTTCATCTTAGCTTTATTCTAAAGTTCCAAGCTATTGAGGGACTTCTCTGGGGTCCGGTGGTTAAGACTCTGAGCTTCCAATGCTAGGGGCATTGGTTCAATCCCTCATGGGGTAAATAAGATCCCACATGCTGTGCAGTGCAGCAAAAAAAAAAAAAAAAAAAAACAACCCATAAAGTGCCAAGCTATTGAACTAACTCCTCTCAGCTTGGGGACCACTTTCACTCTTACCGCCAACGTTGTATCACCTTCCTATCCGGTGCCGTAGTCTCTCACCATCTGTGTCTGTAACGTTGACTGAAACAGTGACCTGGGCAGAGCTAACTGCAGAGCCCTCTGGCTCTTCTTTGCAGACCCCACCACTGCCTGGGGCCAGAGACCCTTCATGACAAACACGTTGCAGAGAGCTGTGCAACCTGCCATAAATCACCCAGAAATACTCTCATTATCAATGAGTTTGTGTTAGTCTCTCAGTCATGTCTGACCCTTTATGACCCCCTGGACTGTAGCCCACCAAGCTTCTGTGTCCATGGTATTCTCCAGGCAAGAACACTGGAGTGGGTTGCCATTTCCTTCTCCAGGGGATCTTTCTGACTCAGGGATTGAACCCAGGTCTCCCACATTGCAGCCAAATTCTTTACTGTCTGAGCCACCAGGGAAGTGAGTTTGCCAACCCATTATCTGAATGCTGACTGGACACAGCTCATTCATGCTACTCACCAGCCTGTCTGCAAACAAAGTGATCTTAGCTTGTGTGTTAGTTTCTGCAGCCTCTGTAACAAATTGCCACAAAGCTGGTGGCTTAAAACAACAGAAATAGATTCTCTCAAGGTTTCAGGGGTCAGAAATCTGACATCTGTATCACTGGATGCAAGCCAAGGTGTGAACAGAGCTCTTCTCCCTCTGATGGCTCTGGGGATGGAACTGGTTCCTCATATCTTCCAGCTCTAGTGCCCACTGGCCTTCCTGGGCTGTGGCTGCATCACTCCAGCATCCAATCCAGCATCTTCAACCTTTCTCTGCTCTGTCATAACTTCACTCTCCTCTCTGTGTGTAGGTCTGCCTCTGCCTGTCTCTTATAAGGACATACATGGCGGCATTTAGGGTTCAGCCAGATAATCCAAGATAATATCTCAAGATCCTTGTCATAGCAGATGAGGAGATAATTATAGAACATGAAAGCATATAATATTTTATATAAAAATACGTATTTCAATAATTTTGAAAAAATAAAAAGATCCTTGTTAGATCTTCTAAGACCCCTTTTCCTTATAACATTAATAGGTCCAGGGATGAGGATCTGATTTCCCAGCGGGGTGGGAGGATCACTGAGCTCACCCCCACCAAGTTTTCCCACCTCACGGTCACATCACTCCTTCCTGATGCTTACAAAGAAGCTACATCACGCTCTGCTGCATATCATTTTCCAAAAGTTAACCTCAAGATTACCACTGTCTCTACTTTTATCACCCCACTGGAGAACTCTACTTCCCCAGACCACATCCCTCTGAACATAAAATTGGGGTCATAATCAATCAAAACAGCATTTCTCAGGTTTGCCATTATTGCTGGCTCTCCAGCCCCCTGGAAGCATCAGGACTCCCTAGAATGCACCTCTTAGGTGGAGGCAGGCTAGAGATTGAGGTCGTGATATCTCAATTTGAACTCCCTGGGTCTGAACCCTGGCCCCATCACTGTGGCCAGCTGTACTTTCCAAAGATGGACACCAAAATCTCTCCCACCCCAATGCTCTTCCTGAGCCCGTCAAGAGGTGGAGTCCATTTCTCCACCTGCTTTCATCTGGATTAGCCTATACCGTGCTTTCTCCCACAGAACATAGTGGGAAAGACACTGGGCCTCTTCCGCTGGGCTGGCAGTTTCCTGTTCCTGCCTCTTGGAATATTCCTTCTTGGAATGCTCCTCTCTGAAGCCAGCTACTGGGTTGTGAGCAAGTCCACCACATAAAGACCACTTGTTGCTGCCATGGCCAATAGCTTCCAGATGGCCAGCCCTGTCGAGCCTTCAGATGCCTCCAGTCCCATCAACATCTGTCTGCAGCCACAGTGGACCTCAAATGAAGTCCACCCAGCAAGCCCAGACAATGGGCAGAACCACAAATGACAATAAATTGTTGTCTTGGACTGCGAGGAGATCCAACCAGTCCATTCTAAAGGAGATCAGTCCTGGATGTTCTTTGGAAGGAATGATGCTAAAGCTGAAACTCCAGTACTTTGGCTACCTCACGAGAAGAGTTGACTCATTGGAAAAGTCTCTGATGCTGGGAGGGATTGGGGGCAGGAGGAGAAGGGGACAACAGAGGATGAGATGGCTGGATGGCATCACTGACTCAATGGATGTGAGTCTGAGTGAACTCCGGGAGTTGGTGATGGACAGGGAGGCCTGGCGTGCTGCGATTCATGGTGTCGCAAAGAGTCGGACTCGACTGAGCGACTGAACTGAACTGAAGCAGTCGAGTCTTGGGATGGCTTATTATACAGCAATAGATATTCAGATGAGCGACTTACTAACTGCATAGCCTCAGGTGAGGGACAGGCCTTAGTTGAGGGTCTGGCCAGAAGCAGACTCTGCAATAAAGACCTGGTGCCTGTAGTTTACCTGGACTCCAGGAAACACAGGTAGGAGAGTTGGGAGGTGAGAAAGGAAAAGAAGGCAGCCAATAGAAGGAGAGCATTTGTGAGGAGGTTACCGTGGTGACCAGTCCCTCTGGGACCCACAATTATCTCCTCAATAAGAAGGTGCAGCCTCTGTGGGACATGCTATGACATTTCCTCAAAAACTTAAAATTGCCATATGACCCAGCAATCCCACTTCTCAGTATGGATCCAAAATAATTGAAAGCAGGATCTCGAAGGGGTATTTGCACACACATGTTCACAGCAGTATTATTCACAACAGCCAAGAGGTGGAAGCGACCCTGGTGTCCATTGGTGGATGAATGGATAAGCAAGATGTGATATATACATATAGTGGAATATTTTCCAGCCTAAAAAATAAGGAAATTCTGTCACATGCTGCAATACAGATACACCTGGAGGACTTTATGCTAAATGAAAGAAGCCAGTCACACAAGGACAAATGCTGCATGATTCTACTTAAGCGCAGTATCTAAAGTTGTTAGATTCATAGAAACAGAAAGTAGAATGGTGGTTATCAGGGGCTGAGGGAGGGGGATGAGGAGCTATTCAGTGGGCACACGGTTTCAGTTTTGCAAGATGAAAAGTTTTAGAAATCTGTTGCATAACAAAGTGCCTACCAGTAACACTGCAAAGTCAACAATGGTTAAGATGGTACATGTGTGCTTTTATCATCATAAAAAAACATTGTCTGAGCAAGAAGCAAACAAATTGGGGTATTTACCATCAATTTCCTGGTTGAGGGCGTTAACTCACTCAACCCTCAGAGGGTCAGAGGTCACCCCTGTGCAGAACTATAGGAAGTCATCAGCCATATGCGATTCTTGCGGTGACCTCTGGGTGGCCAAGGACCTGGGTAGGGAGCTTATGGAGTCTGACACATCACCTACATTTGAGTTTTGGTTTCCTTGTCTGTAAAACAAAAATGAGAAGGACCCACCTGAAAAAAAATAGAAATACCCACCTGGTCAGACTGTTGTGAAGGCTGTTTTGGGTGACATAAGCTCCCTGCCTGCCCCCACCCCAGGGGCCTCTCCAGCCTCAATTTAAGTGCCCAGAGCTTAATCTCAAGCTGGGACCCGCCCCCATTACAGCCCCTGCCTACACCCCTTTCATTTTTACAAATCAGTGATGTATTTGCCTAGGCCCAAACTTTTGGAATGAGCCTCTGAGTTTTGCAAAGACCGAGGCAGCGGCTCTGGGTCCCAAACCTGCACTCGGCCTCCCCGGACTCGGTGTCCTCCTCCCAGCTCACAGACGCCCCGCTGAGGGGTGTGGGCACACAGGCAGCCGTCTCACCAGCTCCCACCAGCATGACACCAGGTGGAGTCCTTGTGTGACTGGCTTCTTCCACTGAGCATAAAGTCCTCAAGGTGTCTCTATGTTGCAGCATGTGACAAAATTTCCTTATTTTGGGGGGCAGACAAGACTTGGCTCTTCTTTATCTCAGTTCTTGCTCCAAGTAGGGCTTTCAAAGCCCTTTCTGGAAGCTGGGAGAAAAGGAGCCAAAATACTAGCAGCGGTTCCAGCTGGTTTTAGGACTCAGGGAGTAGCTATCTTCTTCTTTATGCTTTCAGGATTTTCCACAATAGGCACATTCTATTTTCTTATTGACAGAAAAGCAAATTTATGTTTTTTTAAGAAGCAATTTCAAAGCCCACGTGGTTGCCTCCAGCATTCTTTGTAGCCTCAGCTCATTCTGGGTGTCAGCTTTTCATTACTCTATCTCCTGCCTCTCTGACTTGACTCCTCTGCCTTTAGACCTCACCTCTATCCTTCGAAAATCTGAGTTAATCGCAGATGCTTGAACAAACCACACCAGCTTCCCTGTATGCGTCCTTTTTATTTCTTACTTCTCTTTTTAAAATTAATTTTTTTGGAGTATTGCTGCTTTACAATGTTGTGTTAGTTTCTGCACTACAGCAAAGTGAATCAGCCATATGTATACATATATCCCATCTTTTTTCAAATTTCTTCCCATTTAGGACACCGTAAAGAAGCCACCTGCCAATACAGAAGACTCAGGTTCCATCCCTGGGTTGGGAAGTTCCCTGAAGAAGGCAATGGCAACCCACTCCAGTGTTCTTGCCTGGAAAATCCCATGGACAGAGAAGCCTGGTGGGCTACAGTCCATGGGGTCACAAGACAGTCAAACACGACTGAGCGACTAAACCACAGCAACAAATGAGCAATGAGTAGAGTTCCCTGTGCTCCAGAGTAGGTTCTCATTAGTTATCTACTTTATGCATGGTATCAATAGTGTATATATGTCAGTCTCATTCTCTCAGTTCATCCCATCCCACTACTTGGGTCTTGATTTTCCTTCTCACTGGGAGTGTTCATAACCCAAATTTGCTTTACAATCTCCCAAACCAAAAAATCGCCCTCACATTCTCTCAGTATGATGCACTGAGCAGAAAGCAGCATCCCTTCTGTAAAATTCCGGCCGAGAACGCATGACTTGAGTCTAATCTGAGGAAACATCAGACAGAGCCAAACCAAGGGAGCGTCTGTAACAGGACCGGCTCTTTCTCTTCAAAGACGTCGGTGTTGTGAAAGCCTGAGGAGCGGCTTAGAAGAGAGAGAACGACCAGAGGCAACTTGTGATTCTAAATGTCGTTTTGTTTAAAAGGATAATATTGGGACACTTGGTGAAATCTGAACCTGAACGAGGCCTGAGGTGACGTCACTGGGTTGACTGAAGTTCCTGAGTCAGGTAACCACCCTGTGATTCTAGGAGAGAATATCCTTTGTATTTTTTGGAATTATACCATCAAAGCTTTGGGAGGTAAAGAGTATCCTAGCTGCACCGTTCTCATATAATTCAGGAACACACACACACACGTAGAACGTGGATGAGGAGTGAAAAACAAGTTCTTTGTTCTATTCTTGGGATTTTTCTGTAAGCCTGAAGTTATGGTAAAATTAAAAGGGAAAAAAAAATCCTGCAAACCTCAGGCAGCACAGGCCCATCAACCGAGGTCTGAGCATTTAGTTCTCTGACCAGAACCTCCCTCCAGTCCACACTCATCCCACACTCACCCATAATGCCCCGCCGACCCGTCAGAACTTCCGTTTGGAACAGTCTCAGGGGCCGTCTCCCTAAGGAAGGCTGAGAGGCCTCTCCCTGTCCCTCTGCAAGGCAGGAAGGTCTCTCCGCTACAGATCCTGGATTCTCAACATCACAGCAGCGGTTCTCACCCTCTGCTGCTGCTGCTGCTAAGTCACTTCAGTCATGTCCAACTCTGTACAATCCCATAGACAGCAGCCCACCAGGCTCCCCCGTCCCTGGGATCCTCCAGGCAAGAACACTGGAGTGGGTTGCCATTTCCTTCTCCAATGCATGAAAGTGAAAAGTGAAAGTGAAGTCGCTCAGCCATGCCAGACTCTTAGCGACCCCATGGACTGCAGCCTACCAGGCTCCTCCGCCCGCTGGGATTTTCCAGGCAAGAGCACTGGAGTGGGGTGCCATTGCCTTCTCCGGTTCTCACCCTCAGGAGCCCTGAAAAATCCAGGCTGAGGAAACACCTTAGATGACAAGACACGTAGGCTCTCAGGGGGGCCCCCAGACCTCCTGAGTCAGAATCTGCATGTTAAACAAGCTTTCTGGATTTCCGGGTAGGGCAGCTTTAAAGGAAATCCCCAGCATCTCACACGTGCGTTAGGGCCCCCAAGTACTCGGGACTCAGGATGGAGCGACTGAGGCGGGGGCGGGGGGGGGTGTCCCCTCAGGGTGACCCAAAAATCCCTCGTAAAAGATGATTAACATAACCCAGACAGAGGCAGAGACTGCTGGACCAGAACGGGAGGAAGGAAGCAGACAGAGATCCTGCAGGAGTTAACTGTCCAGAGAGCACAGTGGGGATGAAGACAATCCCTGCCCTCCCTGTCGGCCCCGCCCCAAGAGCCCCTTGGTCTGCCCTTTGATTTGACCTCCAGAGAATAAAGCTGACACAGCCCCTTGACTCCTAGGAGACGACCCTGTGGTGACACTGAGGAGGAAGACAAGCTCAGAACTAGATGTCTGTCATCATTGCCTGCAGGGGATGCTCTTACGGTCTGCAGACACTGCCCTCAGGCGGCTCTGCACTCCAGAGTCTTGAGGAAGGTATTATTATCCCCAATTTACAGATGAAGAAACTGAGGCTCAGAGAGATGGCTTTGCTTGTCCCAAGCCACAGCAGCTGTTAAGTTGCAAGGCCAGGCTGACTTCCAAATCGCTCTGGTTCCACTGTCTTGACAATAAACTAACTGAAGCTGAACCCTCATCTGGACGTGGTGAGCAGGGGCCTTAACTGACTGCTGTGCTGTATCTCCATTTACTCTCTGCTCTCTCCTTTGCTGAAATGACAGAAACAAATGTTACTCTAAAGCTGTGACCCTCGGGCATGTGTGGCTATTTAAACTTTAATTAAAATTAAATAACATTTACAATTCAGTTTCTCAGTCAGACAAGCCAGGTGTCAAGCACTCAGCAGTTACACGTAGCCAGTGGCTACAGAAATCACACAGGACAGATGGCAGAGCAAACTTCCAAAAGTTCCTTTGAATGGGACTAGTCCAAAAAAAATGTTCATGCCTTTCACTACCCACAGTCACTCTTCGTTCCAAGTTAACTTTTTTATTTTTAAATGAAATGTCAAGCCCACAAAGTTTACTTTTATCTTCTTCTCATTCCTGGTAGGCTGCAGTCCATAGGGTCCTGAAGAGTCGGACAGGACTGAGCAACTTCACTTTCACGCCCTTGGAGAAGGACGTGGCAACCCACTCCAGTGTTCTTGCCTGGAGAATCCCAGGGATGGGGGAGCCTGGTGGGCTGCCGTCTATGGGGTTGCACAGAGTCAGACACAACTGAAGCGACTTAGCAGCAGCAGCAGCATTTGTCGAATAGAAACCGGTATTTTCAGCCAGGAAACATCAGGTGTTATTAACAGAAGGGAGGCACCTGCTGGCAATACATGGTATTACAACCTAGCACAATCAGACACTGGAAACTGGCCAGGGCTGGGGTCTAACAGCCATCACCGGGGGATCCAGGAATCCACAGGTGTGGCAGAAAACCCATGTCAAGAGAAGATCCGGGATGAGGCTCCGGGAGGAGACATGGAGTCCGAGAATCCATCCATCAGCAAACTGAAATCTCCAGCATTATACACCACGTGCCTGACACTAAGGAGATTACATGGTAAATGTTAGTTAGGGGCCTAAATGATTGATTGTTGGATTGATTGCTTGATTCTTAGGATTCTAGAATGGCACCACCGAGCATTTAACCTTCTTATCATTTTTTTTCCCAATTGGACATATCCTTTATGTTATGAAGTCAGTGGAGACACAAGGGATCTCTTTAGCTGACATGAAAGTGTTCAATAACCAAGGGAGGTTCGAACGTCATGAAATCATCAGGAACAAGATGTCAAAATTTCTGAGTCTCTGATGTGGACACAGAATTGGGAGAGTAGGACTGACATAGGTATAGTCCCATGTACAAAATAGGTAGCCAGTGGGAAGCTGCTGCAAAGCACAGGGAGCTCAGCTCATGCTCTGTGATGAGCTAGAGGGGAGGGATGGGGCAGTGGGAGGGAGGTTCAGGAGGGAGGGAATATGTGTACACTGATAGCTGACTCACGCTGCTGCACAGCAGACACCAGCACAACACTGTAAAACAATTATCTTCCAATTAAAAAATCATAAAGTAAACATCATTTGCAACCTAAAAAAAAAAAAAATGGCTTTTGAGTCTCTGGTAAAACATGAAAAGACATCCCTGGTTTTTCCTTTGGCCCACAGTGGCAGGAATGAAAGATGGCCTGCCTGATTGGGAGACGAATCAAACCCCAAATCATTCATTCATCCATTCAGTTCACAAATACTGATAGGGCTGTACGGGAGCCAGGTGGCCACTTACCTGAGCCCTGCACACAAAGGGACACAAAATCCATCCCCGATCTGGAAGTTACCCCGCGCAGAGCAAGTGCTCAGCCAAGACCTGGACAGGGCAGCCTCTAAGATGTCTCCTGGGGATCTAGGGATCCAGGTGCTGGGACACCTGGGCTACTGGCTGTGAATCTTGACACCGAAGAAACTAGAGTGTAGACATCGATGCAACTCCAGCGCCCCCAGATACTGGGAGGCTTTTCATGGGATCCGAGCAAGCTGATCAACAGGTCTGAGTCAGGGTTGTATTAGTGATCTGGTGGCCAAAGGCTGCTTACAGGTTGCTGTCCCGAACCAGAGGGGGCCCACAATCTGGCCTAGCTTCAGGGGATGGGAAAGTAGAAAATGGAGAATATCATTTATTACCAGGTCCACAACAGCCTGCTTTCAAATAGAAAAAAAAAAAAAACAACGGTCCCCCTATTTCATGAATTTTACCGACTCCCAGTCTTGCTCGTAGGCTGTTCTCAGTGTTAGGGAGATAGATCCATTAACTTCTGGGGCCAGGAGCAGACTCATTACCAAGATCCCTTCTCTCACTCCCATCCTCTGCACAAACCGACTTGAGCCCCCTCTCAATTCATAAGTAAGGCATTGTTTCATGACGCTTTTCCCTTAATCAAAAGTTCTCAGATACCCAGTAGAAAAAGTGGGCAAACAACTTAGACATGGCGATTAGCCAAATGGCCTGGAAACATGAAAAGGTAATTCACATTAGTGGTTACAGGGGTTACAGATTAAAGCTCCGAGTCCTGGACTGTGTACTCACCAGGATGGCTACAATCAAAGCTCTGGAAACATTCAGGGGAGTGAGGCTGGGGAGTAACAAGGGCACACACATCGTCAGTGAAAGGGTGGATTGGTCCAAGCCCTGCAGAGGCCTGTCAGGTAGTTCTGCTAAAATCAAACATACATGTAACATCCGACTGAGCCGATCCCCTCCTGGGGATGAGCCAAAGGAAAGCAGGGTCCTCAGAAGCACCCACTGCAGCTGAACGCGAATAGCCAAACCCTAAACTCAACCCAAATGGCCATCGGTGGAAGAATACAGGAATACATGGTGCACAGCACTGACGGGAGATGAATGGATTGCTCTTACACGCAATACTATGGATGAAGCTCAAAAACAACGTAAAGGAAAAGAAACCAGACACGAAAGAGCACATCCCATCTAACTAAATTTATACGGAGTTTGACAATTTGTTTGTGACACTGGGGTCACAAGACGGGGGCAGTGGGCGGTGGGGCTTGGGAAGAGGGCTTGAGGGGCCTCACTGGATGACGGAACGTTCTCTGTGCTGACCCGGCTGGTGGTCACATGGGTGTAGACAGTGGTAAAAATTCATCAAACCATCCACTTAAGAATTTTTTGTTTTGTTTTGTTTTAATATTTGTTTCTTGGGCTGCAGTGGGTCTTAGTTGCAGCATGTGAACTCTTCATTGAGGGACATGGGATTTAGTTCCTTGACCAGGGATTGAACCCAAGCCCCCTGCGTTAGGAGCACAGAGTCTTAGCCACTGGACCACCAAGTCCCTGTCCACTTAAAATGTGTGCATTTTATCATCTGTAAATGATGCCTCAATGAAAAAGTAAATAAAAACAATCAAATGTCTTGGTGACCACCCTTGACAGAGGCATGGCTGGACAGCAAAAGCTCACCTGTGCTAGTGTGAAACCATCCCCTGGGAGTTTACTAGGGCAGTCTCAAACACCCAGTCCCCAGGCCCTTGGCAACAGTTTCCATCCTTACCGCTCAGCTGGCACCAAAAATGGCGTGTCTCTTTCCAGCCAAGCGGGCTGTGGCACCGCCGGCAGGTCTGCAGGGACTCCTTCCCTGGAGTTGTCCTCCGACAGCTCCCAAGCCCTGGGCCCGAGTGCTGCCGGCCCTGCCCTGGACCTGGGAGCCAGGCCTGCTCAGAACCTCAGGGTCCTGCTGGACTTCAGCAGAAGCTTATGGGGCCACGAGTACACTGGACATGCAGGGCTGCTCTGGAAGGGAAGGTTAGACAAAGAAAGAAACGCTTTAGGAGGGTCCTGTATTTAAAACTCCTTTGTGTCAATCACTTATACTTCAATTTTTAAAATTTTTAAGTAAATAAATCAGACACTTCTTTCTGTTAAAATTGCACAGTTTCAGCCGTGTTGCACCCCAGCCCACAGACTAGGGGATGTCAACTTCAGTTGTACGTCAGAATCCCATGGAGCTGTGAAACGTAGGGTACCAGGCCCACCCCCTGAGACCAGCTGAATCAGATCCTCCCACACAGTGATGCTCAAGGCGTGCTCCTGAAGCAGGAACGTGTTAGAAATGCAAACGCCCACGGAGACCTCCTGGATTCTGGAACTGCTCCCAGCAATCTCTGTCACAATTGTTCTGAGAAGCCCTCCTAGTGACTGATACACGCTCAAGTGCGAGGCCCCCTCCTGTGGTTAGAAATTTGCATTCCTCACGGGTTCACAGGTGGTACAGACACTGATGTTCTGGGAACCATCACTGTCTGTCTAATGGGCAGACTCAGCCCTGAGGGGTGGGGATTAAAAGCTGCCCAGGTGAGTGACTCTGACCCAGGTGAGGGTTAATAAATGCTTCCATGGACTGTAATCGTTGAACATGGCAGGAGACCCACATAGGTGAGGACATTACAGGAGGAGAAATGAAATTTGTTCTGGGGGCTTCTCATCCAGTGAAACTGTAATTTGGGGTTCTCGGTGTGGTAGAACTTACTTTCTAGGTGCCCACCCCTAGTTTCTTCTGGCAAGATAGGAACTGGAGAGGTTTCTGGAAGAACACTTTGTACAAAAGCCTCAACTAGGGGAAAAGCCTGGTTTTATCCTCAAAGGTTAATCTTTGGTCCATGATGGATGTGGAAGCAAGGGTGGGGAAACTGAAGAATAACGGGGATGGAGAAGAAGAGAGTCGATGTGGGGCTGGGCACGAGCCAGTCACGGGTCAGCAGAGAGAGAGCTGAGGGGGGAGGGGTGGGAGGAGGGGAGGAGACACATCTTCTTTTCAAGTAGAACTGACTCTTTAAAAAAAGAAAATTGAGTTCCAAGAAGGGTTTTGTGTAAGATTAGCGGGAAGAATGAGATGGCTGGATGGCATCACTGACTCGATGGACGTGAGTCTGAGTGAACTATGGGAGATGGTGATGGATAGGGAGACCTGGCGTTCTGTGATTCATGGGGTCGCAAAGAGTCGGACACGACTGAGCAACTGATCTGATCTGATCTGAGGGGGAAGAATGGAGTAGGCTGACCTGCAAAGTAGGAAAGAAAAGGATAGAAGTGAGTTCAGAGGGATCTGAAAGGACAGAGGGGGCGAGGAGGCCAGCTGGCCAGGGGGAGGGGTCAGTGGCAAAGGATCGAAGCTTCCTGTTCTCAGACTAATGGCCACGGGTGGAGGGGGAAGAAGGAGAGGGTGGGACGAAGGGAGAGAGTAACTTGGAAGCATATATACGACCATGTGTAAAACAGATAACCAATGGGAATCTGCTATTTGAATCAAGGAACTCAAACCGGGGCTCCGTAACAACCTAGAGGGGTGGGAAGGGGTGGGAGGTGGGAGGGAGGTTAGAGAGGGAGGGGATACGTGTATACCTGTGGCTGACTCATGTTGATGTATAGGGGAGGCCAACACAATATTGTGAAGCAATTTTCCTTCGATTAAAAATGAATAAGTTTTGGGGGAAAAAAGCTTCCTGTTCTAAGAAGGCAAACCACAGGCTGGCAGGAAACAGTCACCACACATAGACTTTAGGAAAAAACTTGCATTTAGAATATAGAGAATAGTTGCACAGCTCACTGGTAGGAAGGCAGACAACTCAATGAAAAAAAAAATAGGCAAAAGACATGAGTAGACACTTTACAAAGGATACAGATGGCTGACAAGCCCATGAAAAGATGCTCGGCATGACTAGTCATCCGGGAAATGCAAAATAAAACCACAGCCAAATACCATGTAATACCCACAAGTATGGCTAAAATTAAGAACTTGCAATACCAAGTGTTGGCAGAAGGGAGAGCATCTGGAATTCTCATATTCTGCTGGCAGAAACTGAAAATTGAACAACCACTTGGGGAAATTCTGGAGTTCCTTTTAACATTAAACATATACCTACCCTGTGACCCAGCAAATCCACTCAGATCTTTCCCAGAGTGCAATTAAAACAAGTATCCACAAAAAGACTTGTGGCTATATTTATATATACCACTCCCAAAAAGTCTTTGCAAGTGCCAAGGAGGAAAAACTTTCCTCTATCTTCTTAGCTTTGTGACTGGGGCCTGTAAATTAAGCTGAAAAAGACACAGTAGTAAGAGAAAAAGCAGAGCTTATTTATTCATCCATGCAAGAGCCCTCAATAACAAGAGTAGTCCTTAGAATCTGGGCCTTATCTACTTACACACCTCACTTAGTAGGGGAAATGGAAGAGGAGGAAAAAGACTTCTATAGGAAGAACAAGCAGGTTTCTTTAGGAAAGACAAATGGGTTTTAGGAAAACAAACTGGCCATTAGAACATTTGTGATGGTGTTTGTTCATGTAGGTCCTTCCATTTTCTTCATACACTGTGAAACTCTCCCAAGAGGGGATTTTTCGAAGGTTTATTCTTGGTCTCTCTCCTGCCCCAAAGAGGAAATTTATGATGATCCTCATTTCTCAGAAATTTCTTCTTTTAGTCAGATAAAGGAAGCTCCAAGAAGACTTCTTTCTGCATCTGTTGAATCTCAAATATCTTCAGTATAAAATAATCTTGTATCAACTCTGGGGCTCTGAGCAGGTCTCACACAGGGATGCACAGAAAAGCAATAATAGTGGTTACGTGTTTGTAGGGCAGGAGATGGAGGCAGGTAGAAACTGAGAGGTTGGGGACAGGAATAAAAGGGAAATATTTGGGGCACATTTTTAATTTCTTTTAAATTCTAGAAAGATATGAATGTGTTGCCCATTCAGAAAAATTTAAGGTCTAAGCATGTTTCTGATCCTTTTAAAGATAAGTTTCAACCCTCTATTTAAAAAAAGATGGATTTTTGCCTCCTTAGCAAGCCCTAATAGGATCCAGCCCTGCTGCTGCTGCTGCTAAGTCGCTTCAGTCATATCCGACTCTGTGCGACCCCATAGACGGCAGCCCACCAGGCTCTCGGTCCCTGGGATTCTCCAGGCAAGAACACTGGAGTGGGTTGCCATTTCCTTCTCCAATGCGTGAAAGTGAAAAGTGAAAGTGAAGTCGCTCAGTTGTGTCCGACTCCTAGCAACCCCATGGACTGCAGCCTACCAGGCCCCTCCGTCCATGGGATTTTCCAGGCAAGAGTACTGGAGTCGGTTGCCATTGCCTTCTCCGATCCAGCCCTGAGGGAGGTGCAAAGATTTTATCATCATTTGCTGCAACTTCTACTGGGAAAGGTTATAAGAATCAGGTTACCCTTTCCACTTTGCTGGGAAGGATACTTTCAGCAATGTCTTAGCTATAAGTCCCAGGACTCTCCCTCATTGTCCCTCCTGGTCTCCAGGAACATAAGGCCAGCTGGAGAGGACTGGGTGGGCTGGTAGTGGGTCTCCAAGAGCCAGCCGACAATGGAAACCATCCCCCTTCAAGCAGATGTCAGCTTATTCCTTGCATTTTGCACATGGGTAAAAGGACAGGTGAAACTCTGACAAACATCTGCATCTTGTCCTGACATTCTGACTCACTGCCCTTAAAAGAATCAAGGTACTGTCCAGCTCAGAGAGGGAACTGTTCTTGATCTGAAGAAGACCCCAAAATAAGAATGCAAGGTCAATTCAAGGTTTTTCAGATATAGTTGATGACAGGGTCTTACATGCCCTGAAATTTTAAAATACAAACCAGATAGGAAAAGAAAGGATCAAGGTTCTGATTCTGGGGACACATCTCATTTCCAAAACATGCCAAGCACACTCCCATCCAGAGGGCATTGAACCCCTCGTCTCACAATCTTGTCATGTTGCCCCTGCATCTCAACCTGAGCTCGTCCGTTTAAATGCACCTCCCTCAAAATACATCTCAGATCATCCTAATATATAAGTCCACCCAAGCAGTCTCTAAAACACATCCCTTTCATCATTTTAGTCTCTTCAGAGTCCATGCGCATGCATGCGTGTTAAGTTGCTTCAGTTATCTCTGACTCTTTGCAACCCCATGGACTGTAGCCTGGCTCTGTCTATGGGATTCTCCAAGCAAATACTGGAGTGCATTGCCATGCTCTTCTCCAGGGGATCCTCCCCACCCAGGATTGAACCCAGTTCTCTTATGTCTCCTGCATTGGCAGGCAGGCAGGTTCTTTACCACTAGCGCCAGCTTCAGAGTCCTTACCACCCTCAAATTCTTTCTTATTTGCTCATCACCTGTCTCCCAATAAGAATGTCTCCAACAGTGTAGCCATAACTGGCTCCTTCTTGCCCTTCCCCAGTGTTTCCAGCAAGTGCCTAGCACATAGTAATTGCTCAGTGTGCTCAATGGATGAATAAATGAGTAAAAGTTCAACCTGAGATGTCTGCAAAATATCCAAGGAGCAATGTCAAATGAGAACTGTCTAAGGTCTACTGTACAGCACAGAGAACTATATTCATATCCCATGATAAACCATAATGGAAAAGAATATGAAAAAAAGGTGTATATAACTGAAGCACTTTGCTGTACTGCAGAAATTAACACAACATTGTACATCAACTGTACTTCAACTAAAATTAATTAATTTCTATAAGTATAGTTATGTTGAAATAAACTTTTCAAAAGCAAAAAAAAATTAATTTTAAAACACCAAGAGAATGAGCAAAAAAAAAAAGAGCTGTTAAGTGTGGGCATCTTTAGAACAAATTCATTCTTCAAATCTATAGGGATCAGTGAACCACCTGAAGAAAGACTTAATGAAAGAAAGAGTCTGAGCTCCTAGGAACCCAGGCTTTCGAGGGTGAGTAGAGAAAGGGGAGAAAGTGAAGAAGAGCAAGAGGAGTCTGGCGAGGCAGAAGGAAAACCAGGAGAAGCCAGTGTTATGGAGGCTGAGAGACAAGAGGGTTTGGAGAGGAAGGAGTGGACGCCCATGTGGAATGTGACCGCAGGGTGGGCAGCACGGAGGCGGTAAGGATCTGGGCGAGGCAGGTCCGGTGTGGTGATGGGCAGAAACCAGGCGGGAATAGACAGACGCATGAATGGGCCGGGGGAGGAGTGGAAGCCCAAGTGTCAGAGACTCTATGCGGAAGGTTGGCTGCGTCGATCGGTGGAAAAACTGGGTGTAGCTGTAGGCAGACATGGATCCAGGGAAGATCCTCTTCTGCTTAATATTTCATTGTGAAAACTGTCAAACCTGCAAAAAGTTGAAAGAAGAGTATAACACACATCTCTTCACCCTTCACCTAAATTCATCATTTGTTAACATTCTGCCTCATTTACTACCCCTCCCCTTGACACACACACACACAGTCATTTTGGGGTGCGGATACTCCTAAATACTGTAGTGTGCTTTTCCTA
The DNA here is from genome assembly GCF_027580195.1 of Bos mutus. Taxonomy (NCBI): domain Eukaryota; kingdom Metazoa; phylum Chordata; class Mammalia; order Artiodactyla; family Bovidae; genus Bos; species Bos mutus. Next base: position 23,173,428 of record NC_091629.1, read on the forward strand.
GGAACAAGACCATTCTCTTCCGTGAGCTCAATGCCACATCCCACTCAGAGAAACGGACCATTGAATCAATAATGTCATCCCACGCACAGACCGTGTGGACATGCTCCCAGCAACAGACACATTCTTTACACTTGCTTTCTTTTTTCCCATCCTGTAGCCAATCGGGGTTCACGCATTCCCTTTGGTTGTCACATATCTGTTCTCTCCTTTAATCAGAAACAGTCCTTGGTTTTTTTTGTTTGTCTTTCACGGCACTGACACGCTTGAAGGGTCCAGGTCGGTTGTCACGTAGCTCGTCCCAAATACTGGGGACTTTGTCTGATTGTTTCCTCATGACTGGACTCAGGTTAAACATTTTTTGGCAGGATTACCACATAGATGATGTGAGCTTCTCAAGGGAGATTTTAAGATGGAAAAAAAAAAACACTCCTTGAATGATGTAAATGATTCAGTAGATCAGGGACGATGCTGGGGAGGGGCATAATTGGAGCAATGAAGGAGGTCATGATGTCTTTAAATTTGCTGGGCTGGGGTGGGGGGACGGTTGTGTCATGGGGTCCCAGAATGCAGATTGAATGAATGGATAGGCACAAGCATTTGAGAAATTTAAAAAAACGATAATTAAAAAAAAAAAAACTCTCAGAAAAATAGAAATAGAGAGGAACTGACTCAACCCTAACCCTGGCTGCTGAGCCAGCTAACAACTTCTGCACCCTCTTCAACTCTGAGGGTTTCCCTCCCTTTACTGTTTCACGTGAGCTGGGATTCAGGGAGGAGCCGAGACTAATACCTGTGCTCAGTCTACCCTCAACTCAGAAGGCAGGCGCTAGAATTTTACTCTCTGTTTGAACCTAAAACTCAAATTCTCTCCTTGACAGCTGGCCCCCTCACACAAGGCTTGTTTACAACCAGCCAGCCAGTCTTCTCCTCCCTGCCTCTCAAGTTGCAACTGTGCCTTCTTTCTCACCAGTCTGCGCCTGATTCTTACTGTTCATTTAATCACATCTCACTGCAGGGCAGACTGGGTGGTTTATCCCTCTGTTAGGAGGTAGGGCAGAGTCTGGAAAATTCTCTTTTAAGTGTAACCTGCCTGCCTTAGATCAACGTTGCCTCAGTTCAGTTTAGCTCAGTCGCTCAGTCGTGTTTGACTCTTTGTGACCCCATGGACTGCAGCACGCCAGGCCTCCCTGTCCATCACCAACTCCTGGAGTTTACTCAAACTCATGTCCATTGAGTCGGTGAGGCCATCCAATCATCTCATCCTCTGCCGTCCCCTTCTAAATCTTTCCCAGCATCTTTTCAAATGAGTTAGTTCTTCACATCAGGTGACCAAAGTATTGGAGTTTCAGCTTCAGCATCAGTCCTTCCAATGAATATTCAGGACTGATTTCCTTTAGGATTGACTGGTTGGATCTCCTTGCAGTCCAAGGGACTCTCAAGAGTCCTCTCCAACACCACAGTTCAGATGTCATATTTTTTACATTATGCAAGTAATATTTGGTTGTGTTCTTTTCATAAACATTAAGCCCTTATGAAAGATTCCCCCTTTACTCACCATTCCCAATTCAGGCAGATCTTGGAGATACTGCAGGCTTGGTCCCAGACCACAGCAACAAAGCAGGTCACACAAATTCTTTTGGTTTCCCAGGGCACATAAAGATGTTCACACTGTCTTAAGTGTGTGATAGCATTATGTCCAAAAGACAATGTATATACCTTAATTATAAAGTACTTTCCTTTTCACTCAGGCCTGTGATACTAGCAGGATGGGCAAGTGTCGCAGTCTTTACACTGCCAGGAAGCTCCATAGCCACTGAGCAGTTTAGACGTGGCATGATAAAACAGTACAAGAAAGCCCATGTGGGCACAGCACTAAAGGCCAACACTTTTGGAGGCACTTCTCATGCCAAGGGAATTGTGCTTGAAAAAGCAGGGGTTGAAACCAAACAGCCAGATTCTGCCATCAGGCAGTGTGCCAGGGTTCAGCTAATCAAGAATGGTAAAAAAGAAAAAAAAAATCACAGCTTTTGTACTCAGTGATGGTTGCTTAAATTTTATTGAGGAAAATGATGAAGTTCTGGTTGCTGGCTTTGGTCACAAAGGCCATGCTATTGGCGACATTCCTGGAGTCCACTTTAAGGTTATCAAAGTAGCCATGTATCTGTTTTGACCTTATACAAAGGTAAGAAGGAAAGACCAAGCTCATACATTCTGATGATGAAAGCACAATAGTAATACATTTTCATATGCCAAAAAAAGTACTTTCTTTCCCACAAGCCACGTGGTGCAGCCTCCCCAAGAAAGTTCTTTCTTGATAAAAAATGATAACCATCATCTGAGCCTTCAAGGAGTCATAATCTTTTGCAGTACTAACACTGTAGATCGCCACTCACAGATCACCATCACAAACACGATAATAATGAAAAATTCTGAAATACTGCAAGAATTACCCAAATGTGACCCAGAGACACGAGGTGAGCAAATGCTGCTTAGAAAGTGGCACCAATAGACACGTTCAACATGGGGCTGGCACAAACGCTGAATGTGTAAAAAAAAAAACAAAAAAAACAAGCAATGCCTGCAAAGCACAGAAAAGTGACGTGCAACCAAACCAGGTGTCTGTACCAGACAGATGTGTCTCCAGTCCCGTTTTTATACATTTTCACATGCATTCACAAGCCCACAGGAAACATAAAGTGTTGTTTTATTGTGGGTTGTTTGCTTTTTTTTTTTCCTGGTTTTTTTTTTTTTTTTTACATTTAACACATAAGAACACTGCATCTTTTCAGTTCTGAGTCTCAGCCATCTTTCTATGTTTAGTTCAGTTCAGTCACTCAATCGTGTCCGACTCTTTGCAACCCCATGAATCACAGCACACCAGGCCTCCCTGTCCATCACCAACTCCCGGAGTTCACTCAGATTCACGTCCATCGAGTCAGTGATGCCATCCAGCCATCTCATCCTCTGTCGTCCCCTTCTCCTCCTGCCTCCAATCCCTCCCAGCATCAGAGTCTTTTCCAATGAGTCACCTCTTCACATGAGGTGGCCAAAGTACTGGAGTTTCAGCTTCAGCATCATTCCTTCCAAAGAAATCCCAGGGCTGATCTCCTTCACAATGGACTGGTTGGATCTCCTTGCAGTCCAAGGGACTCTCAAGAGTCTTCTCCAACACCACAGTTCAAAAGCATCAATTCTTCAGCGCTCAGCCTTCTTCACAGTCCAACACTCACATCCATACATGACCACAGGAAAAACCATAGCCTTGACTAGACGGACCTTTTTTGGCAAAGTAATGTCTCTGCTTTTGAATATGCTATCTAGGTTGGCCATAACTTTCCTTCCAAGGAGTAAGCGTCTTTTAATTTCATGGCTGCAGTCTTATAAATTTCTCATCTTTATTTTTTTACTCTTACCTGGATTTTATACTGTGGACATAACATGTTTATATAGTCATTCTTCAATTAATAAATATTTAGGTTCTTTCCTGTTTGTTTTGCAAGCAGCACAGCTGAGCATCACAGCACAGGGTCTGTGGTCGTGTGCCCCGGGCTGCGGATAAACACTGAGAAACTTCTATAGCAATTTGGTAGAGTGATGCTATGTCAAATCTCACAATAAAAATCATGGGCTTGTATTTTGTAAGCCTTTGTGTTTTAAAAACTTTATTCCTCTAGCAATTCATTCTACTGTAAGAGTAAAAATGTATTAGTTTGTGACAGGTTGGAAATAAAGGCTGGAACTTGCTCAGGATCATGGAGTAGTGCTTTTGTGACCAGCCTCACACACCCATGATGTCACGCTTCTGCAGATTCAAAGAAGTGATTCTCTTGGTTATAGGATGTGGACATTTTTGTATTATAATAGACTGTGTCAACTTGCCCCTCAAAGGGGCTAAGACAGCCTCCCCACCTCCACATACACACACCAATCACTAGTATTTTCTTTTCTTTGGGCCATCCTGTGCAAGATCTTACTTTCCCCACCAGGGATGGAACTTGGGCCCTTAGCAGTAAGAGCACAGAGTCCTAACCACTGGACCACCAGAGAATTCCCACAGTTGAACTTTTAACTCACATGTTCCCAAAAACCAGGAAGGTGGAACTTCTTCTTATATGTTCATTGTCTCTTTCCATTTCTTGGAGCCCAGGAAGTCAGCCAGGCCCTGGACTGTGACAACCCATCTTTCACTTCGTCTGCTTTGAAGTCCTAGGTGGTCCCAGGAGGTGGGCCATACCAGGATGATTCCCTCTTTGTGCAAGGAGGCAGGGCTGCACCCAGGGCCCACAACGAACCTCAGACAGTTGATGGCAGAGCCCAGGTCTCCCAGCCCAGAATTCTCACTCCAGACCCAGAAGGAAAGCCCAGGCCCAGGAGCTCAGCAGAACAGGCTGGGAATGCAGGTGGGGCTGTGAGGAGTCAGAGTAAGAAGCCAGAACTAACTCTAACCCTAAGCTCTGTCTCCCTTCCCCACTCCTCTCCAGGGATCACCGCCCTTTAGAAAGCCCTTGCCTTTGAATCCTTGCAACAAGGTCGACTTCTGCTGCTGCTGCTGCTAAGTTGCTTCAGTCATGTCCGACTCTGTGCGACCCCATAGACGGCAGCCCACCAGGCTCCCCTGTCCCTGGGATTCTCCAGGCAAGAACACCGGAGTGGGTTGCCATTGCCTTCTCCAATGCATGAAAGAGAAAAGTGAAAGTGAAGTCGCTCAGTCGTGTCTGACTCTTAGTGACCCCATGGACTGCAGCCCACCAGGCTCCTCTGTCCATGGGATTTTCCAGGCAAGAGTACTGGAGTGGGGTGCCATTGCCTTCTCTGGTCGACTTCTGAGGGAACCCAAACTAAGGACCTTCCCAGCTCTCTCAGGAGTTGGTAAGATCAGGTGAAGCTTGTAAACAAAGGTTAAGGTTAACATCATGACCTCTCGGCACGCCCCCGTGTGCCGCACAAACAGAGCTCCTAGTCAGTGTGACTCCGGTGGCCTCCAGCTTTCAGACCCTAGGGGGCTCTCTGGGGGGACTCCAAGATAGAAGGGACAGGAACTGTAAAAGGCAGTCATTTTGGAGCTGATTTGGACTCTGCCTGGTTTGAACAGCTCCTCATCCAAAAATCACAACTTCCAACTCCACATGGCAGGGATTCCTTCAAAGACACAGCTCTGCCAACACACCAGTCAACTAAAGAATATGTTTTACGTATAGTCTAGCCCATAATGGATATCAAACAGAAGGTGTGACCTTGCCCTCAAAGGCCCACAGAACCCAAGCAGAATATCTAACGATTAGCCAAGCAAGAAGGAAGGGCAGCAAAATCCTGGGAAACTATAAGGAGCCAGAAAACATGGGGGCTGGTCCACAGGACACGGGAGTCCTGACGGCGCTCCTTGCAGCCAGGGTTGCAGGACTGGGAATAAAGTAAAAAATGATTGTATCAGATTATCACTCACAGAATAGAAGATCCTGAAGTCCACCTGGATAGAAATAGCTACCTGATCAAATAAGTCCATGGAGCAGAAGGGACAGCTCTTTCTTGCTGTGGAAATCTGATCAATACGATCTGATCAATACACAGAGAGAAGAAGGTGAGGAGGGAGGGGAAAACAGAGCAATGTTGAAGACAAGATCTGCTGGCTGATGGAGGCTAGAACCGTGGAAAGTTTGAGGAGAAAAGGCACCTGAACAGCCTCCAGGAATCTCTCCTGAGGTGTCTGTTCATGGGGCAGGGGTGAGAAGTGACTCTGACCTCGCAGAGGGAAAGCCCCTTGGGACCACTTGACCAGAGAGCCCAGTATGTGCACACATGTGTGAGCTCAGTCGTGTCCAACTCTTTGTGACCCCATGGACTGTACCCCACCAGGCTCCTCTGTCCATGGGATTCTCCAGGCAAGAATAGCAGACTGGTTAGCCATTCCCTTCTCCAGGGGATCTTCCAGACCCAGGGGATCGAACCCTCGTTTCCTGCCTCTCCTGTACTGGCAGGCAGGTTCTTTAACCAGCTGAGCCACTGGGGAAGCCCAGAGAGCCAGGCATCGTTGCACAAGTCAACACTGTGACCCTGTGGCCCGGGATCCCAGGCTCCATGTCTGCGGTGCCCTGGCCAGGCTCAGGTCCTCCACCCAGCTGTGAGGACCCCACCAAGCCTGGGCTGAGGGGCCTTTGGCCAGGTGACCAGTCAACACACCTCACAGGTCTTCAGGTCCCGACAGACAAGGAACAGCTTGGGAACCTTTGCCAAGGGCAACGCAGCAGAGACATAGTACAAGCAGATGCATGTGCGGGGTACTGGATGTGTTCCTGGAGCCAAGAAGGACTTTAGTGGAAAAGCTGGCGAGGTTCACACAGGGTTTCAGCTTGGACTCAGGGTGTTAGTGTCAGTTAAACTTTGACTTGACCACTGGGCTACGTGTTTGTAAGTTTGGGGAGGCTGGTAGAGGAGGATGGGAAGCTTTCGGTACTGTCCTTGCAACTTTACTACCAGTACTTCTTGAAATGTAGTTCAAGTAAATGAAAAGTGTTTTAAGAAACAGCAAATGTCCAGTTTGCCATCAAAGTCCATCTCAGGAAAGGAACAATTGCCACACCTGTGTTGATGTGAGCAGTGCTCAAAACTAGGGCGACGGACCTCAAAATATTCTGCTGTGTGTGGGAGGGAGGTAAGAGCCAAGGTCCCCAGGTTCCGAGGAGGCAAAAATGACAAGATCCCATCTGAACAGGATGACAGAGGATGAGATGGTTGGATGGCATCACTGACTCAAAGGACATGAGTTTGAGCAAGCTCCAGGAGATGGTGAAGGACATGGAAGCCTGGTGTGCTGCAGTCCATGGGGTTGCAAAGAGTCAGACACGACTGAACAACACCAATATGAATAAATTTGGCAGAAAAAAATGTTCAGTGGCCTGTCCGAGGGCCAGTCACACACTAATCAATAGCGTTCCCCAACTCTGGGGTCCCAGCTGGGGGTTCCCGGGCTTGTGTGCTGCACCCACCCAGGTCAGGAGCTGGTTTCCTAGAAAACCACGTGCAAATCTGTTTCAAGAGCACATCCTGTCCCCACAGACTCTATGTGGCTTGTTCAAGCTGGGATCAGGAGCCCTGCCGCAGCCAGGAGCATTTGGGGGACATTTGGGGGGAATGTGCTTGGGACCAGACTTGACACGTGGGGAGCCAGATGACTGGTTCGACGTGAAGTGACCTGGGAGAGCTATGCTAGGCCCAGCAGAGGCAGGGCTGTCTGGGGAGCCTGTTTGCAGAGAGGAGGGAACCCCCAGGGCTGCCACGTCTGCTCAGGCCTTTAAGCAAATACTGGCCTGTTTGCAGCCAGGGGAGAAACAAATATTGATGGAGTGAGGAGCAGCACAAGGCCAGGAGGCTGAGGCCACAGAGGGAGCCTGGCGAGGAAGAGTCCTTGGAAGGAGCCCCGAGACCCCCAGGCCACAGAGCTCCCCTCTGCAGGGCCCCAGAGGGGCCTTTACACATGTCGCCCTCACAGCTTTTTGGCTGAGATGCTGCTGAGGCATTTGGGATCAGTGGCCAGGACGGGAGCCATGCCAGGGGCTCGGGTGGGAGCCACGCCAGGGGCTCGGGCGGTGGGCAGTGTTTGGCAAAGGCGTAGCACCAAAGGGCCGCCCAGGTCTGGAAGATCCTAGGTGAATCCAATCCTGCTGCAGCGGGTGCTTCATGGGTCCCGGGGGCGTCCAACGGGGGCAAGGAGCTTCTTGATATGGGCGCAGGGCTGTCATCAGAGGCCCCCCAGGGGCGCTGGGTAAAAATGTACTTTCCTCCCCCGAGCCCTACCACCCCCATACCCCTCCATTCACCCAGAGATGGAGCCTTGGACTGTGCGTTTTTAGCACCTTCCCTGCTGATTCTATGTCCATTCAGGTGTGAGGCCCATTAGACCCATTTCACAGAAGAGTAAGTCGAGACCCAGAGCGGGAAGTAGGCGGGCACAGCTTCTTTTGGTTGCAAGTGCTGGGGGAGGGCAGCTAGGGAAGCTGGAGGGGCCAGGTGTCCTCCTCACCTCTCCCAGCCCCCATGAGCAGCAAGCTTGCTTCCACCACTTTGGCCAGGAATGCCTTTCCCTCCCTCCACCAGGTTGTCCAGACCATCCCTCTGGCCAGGGGGTCTCACCCCTGCCTATAGGACCCCCACCTCCAGCCCAGGAAGGAGGCCCTGGGGGTGGGGTGTCAGCAGGGGAGGGGGGAGTCACACTTGTGCAGAAGGAAAGCCTGAAAGACGATTGGGTGTCTCACCTCTCTGTCCTGCCCCTCAGTGACTTCACTTACTTTTCTGTAGTTTCTCCCTTAACATGTAATTTGGGGGAAATTAAACAATTTAAGAAACTTGGGGGACAAGAAGACGTTTTCACAAAAAAAGCACAAACTGACATTAAACCAGGCTGAGCTGGAGTCTCCGTGGCCGTGTGGCCTCGGGTGGGTCACTCTGAGCCCTGGATGCTCACTTGCAACACAGGGGATTGTAGGAACTTGCAAACGTGGCCTTGGTGTCTGCAGCACCTCCATCAAAAAGCTGGGTCAAATAGCCCTCCCCTTGAATCTTATAAGTTAACAAAATACGTCAGAAGTGACAGTGCTGGGAGGGTGAGATGAATTGGGAGACTTGGATTAACATATACACTATTGATACTGTGTACTAATATAAAATAGATAATTAACGAGAGCCTACTGTATAGCACAGGGAACTCTACTCTATGCTCTGTGGTGACCTAGATGGGAAGGAAATCCAAAAGGGAGGGGATATATGTATATGTATGACTGACTGACTTTGTTGTACAGTAGAAACTAACACTACATTGTAAAAGCGACTATACTCCAAAAGAAATTAATTAAAAAATAGAGTGACAGTGTCGGTTCGAGCCCAGACTCACTCTCCTGGAAGCTTGTCCAGGGGCCATGAACATAACCTGCGTGAGGCTTGCTGGGGGCCGGGACTCCACAGAGCCAAGACCACCCTTCCCAGGCGCGGTCATTCTAGGCCCCCGCCCCCGCCGGCCTGGCAGCCAACCTTGGTACCGGAAATACTGCCTGGCTGGGTCTAGCCATTAAAAATCAAGAGCTTTTATTTTAAGCTACTATGTGCTCGAGTGGTTGTTGCACAGCACTAGCTAACGGATACAGACTCTAAAAATGCCCCACTGGACAACCATTGTCCTTGCTCTTTTTTTTTTTAAATTTACTTATTTTTTAATTGAAGGATAATTGCTTTACAGAATTTTGTTGATTTCTGCCGAACATCAACAGGAATCAGCCATGGGTATATGTATGTCCCCTCCCTCTGAATATCCTTGCTCTTTCTTTCCTTTTTCCTCCACCTGGACTCTCTTCCCAAACACCCATGGGCCTCTCTCATCACCTTCAGGCCTCTGATGAGTGAAGCTACCCTTGGCAATTGCATGTAAAATAACGGCTCCAGCCCTGCTCACCCTCCCAGACATGTGTCTCAGCAAAGCAGCATCCCAACACCTCTATGAACCTGCTCGTTTGTTTACTGTTGCTCTTGCACCCACACTCACAGCAGAATAAAGTCCAGGAGGGCAAGGATGGTGTGTGTTTCATCCCCTGCTGTCCCTCACGCCCAGCACGTGATTCAGGCTGTTGGTAGAGTGAGTGATGAGTTCTCCTCATGCTCCTGTGACTCCTGTTCATCAGGTTATAGACCAGCCTGGGTAGAGTCATTCTGGGCATCCCCTCCTCGGCCTGCCTCACTCCAGACACTCACTGCCCTGGTCTTTGCCTTTGAACGCTGATGCCTTTAGAGTGTGAATGGGTCTCCACATCGCCTAGCGGTCCTCTTTCCCTCCATCCACCACTGCAGACGCTTTCACCCCTGGGGACACTTCCACTCTTACTTTTCAGATGGGAAATCAGGGGTGAGTGACTTGTCCAAGGAGATGGGGGTACTTGTCCAGTGCTCGGTCAGACCATTGGATAGAGGCGCCTCCTGCTTCCTGGCCCCGGGCCCCACAGGACCCCCAGCCAGGAGACCCCACCAGAACCCTTTCTCCTGCTCAAGGTTGCGCCTGACCTGCCCTTTCTGCAGTAGAAGCTCTGGCATCCCTGGAGCCTCAAGACGCTGACGTCAGCTCAGACTTGTTTAGTGTGAAGCCAACAGCAGGGCTCTTGGACCTTGGCCTCGGGGCCCCTCTGCACTGAGACCTTCAGACACTAAGGGAGAGAGGCAAGGAGGGGGTGCCCTGCCACCTCCGGGCAGCTGCCTCCTGGCCCTCAACCTCCCTCTCGCCCCTGTGGGCCCCTTGAAGTAGATACTGGTCATTCAGGAGTGCTTGCATGCTTGGTCCTGTCTGACTCTTTGTGACCCCACAGGCTGTAGCCCGCCAGACTCCTCTGTAATTGGGGAGGAAAACCACCAAGTGCTAGTCTCTGGAGCTCCTGAGAGCGCTGTTTCCTGGGGTTCAGGCTCTTCACACGATCAGGGCAGAGGGTGTGGCTCTGGAAGCCTGGCAGGGGATGTGGAGGCAAGGGGGCCAGGGTCTGGGCCTGTGGACCCCCACCTCCAACCCACCCCACCACAGCTGAGGACCCCCAGCTCCTGCCCCTTTCTGGGTGGGTCCCTCCCTGGGGGAGCAGCTGGGCCCCGGGACAGAGGGCCCACTGTGTGTGCAGGGGCAGCAATGGGTGGCCTTGGTGGTTAGTGTTGATCCTAGGGTACCTGCAGTGCCCCGGGGGACAGAGACCAGAGTGGCTCCCAGGGGGTGGGGTGTCCACAGAGCAGGGCAGGGGGAGCGGAAGCCTCATGTGGTTGACTCGCCCCCTTCGGGTGAAGTGCTGGGTTGCCTCCCCCCACCTCCCACCCCACCCCCAGCCAAAGGGCTTCACCCACTAAACGGCCCCTGTGGGTATGCAGCTCCACAGTCCGGGGCCGGGGTCTAGGAGCTGCAGGGGCTGCCTGCCTGGCCAGAGAAAAGTCACAACCTGTCAACCTCTGGCTGCCCTCTGGACGCCTGAGATAGGAACCCAGGCAGATATGGAATTCCTCAGATGGTATTTTTGTTATTGTTTAGTCGCTAAGTTGTGTTTGACTCTGCAACCCCACGGACTGCAGCACGCCAGGCTTCCCTGTCCTTCACTATCTCACACTCAATGAGGAGATGTAAGACATTCAATCCCTGGGTCAGGAAGATCCCCTGGAGAAGGGAATTGCTTTCCACTCCAGTATCCTTGCCTGGAGAATCCCATGGACAGATGAGCCTGGCGGGCTACAGTCCATGGGGCTGCAGAGAGTTGGGCACAACTGAGTGTCTGAGCACCCTATTAAATGGCTCTAAACCAGTGGAACAAACAGCCCTAACTGGGAGTCTGCTGTGTGCATGGCCCTCAGCCAAGAGCCGGTGGGGACAAATAAGGGGACAACGCCACTTTCAAGAAGCACCTACTATGCACTGAGTACTGTGCTTCCAAAGCCTTTGCCTGGACCACCTCCCTCAGTCCTCACAGCTCCTCCAACTAGTTGGGACTATTACCCAGGACAAGACTGATGTTCCAACGCCCCTTAGGTACACACAGGGGGCCCCAAACCTCCCCATCTTAGCCCTCCTGTTGTGCTCAGAGCAACCCCCCAACCACTAGAGAACACCCCCTCCCCCACCACCGACCCTGCCCTTGTCCCCATGCAAAAGTGCAGAGGTGTGAGCTTTGGGAGTGGCTGGTGGAGGGAGGCAGAAGCAAACCAACTGGGTGATGAGAAAGCATCAGAGTCCTCACCCCCATGAGACACAGACCAGTCAGAGGAACAAGCCTGGGAAGAAAATGATCAGGAGAATTAAACCCCAACATGAGGCAGGGATACAGGAGAGGGAACCACCCAGAGCCAGATGCTGGGCATCCGACTGCCATGCCCCTGCTCTCTTTACAGTCCCGTGACGATTCTACAAAGCGTCTGGAAAAGCATCTAGAACAGCACTAGGTGGACCACTGCCTCCCACTCTACTCCAGACCGCTTGCTAACAGGTTCTCCCTCCCCTTGCAGGGCTCTGCACACAGCTGCAGACCACCCCCCGCCGCCTAGAGAAGTCAGCCAGCTGGAAAAAGCAGCCCCTTCATTAAGGCAAGGAGGGGACTCCCATTGCAGCCCCCAGGTTCTGGGAAACTGCTGAGGAGATACAATAAAATTAGAGGGAAGGGCAGTGAGCAGCTCACAGGGCAGGAGTGGGCGGTTCAGTCTCTCATCAGGCTGATTAGATGCGGTCCCAGCCCAGGCCCTCGGGAGGCGTAACCCACCTCCTAGGGGGTTGAGGGCTTCCTCGCCAAAACCCAGGGGGCCCCAGCCACAGCCTTCTGGACAGAGCCTGGCTTCTCACTCTAGGAGGAGGACCAAGCGTTCCCACAGGCACCCTTTAACCTGTGTGTCCAGCTGAGACTCATGTTCCTCATCTGTAAAATGGGTTTAACGAGCACTTGGCTCATGGTAATAACTGGATTCACCTAAACAAGGGGCTCTGATCCTACCTCTACATCAGAACCAGGGGTGAGTGCTGTCCACTAACCCCCTACACTGGAATCAGAAACTTGGGGGTCGGCCCAGGCATCAGCAATTCTAACACATTTTGTTGTTTTGTATTTTTTTGGGGGGTGGGGGGTAGGTCGTGTAGGTCTAGGAGTCTAAGCCGCTGGACACCAGGGGAGTCTCCGGGCTTCAGCATTTTAAGTCTCCCACAGTAGCTCTGAGCCAGAGCTACCACCCCTCTGGACCACACTGAACCTTCCCATCCATCATACGTTAAGTCCTATTGGTCACCGGGGGTCTGGAGATACCTTCATTCACCTGCCTGGCTCCCGGGCTGGGAGGGCTTCAAGGCTGGGCTCAGCTGGCCCCTCCTGCACGTGGCTTGGCTTCTCCCAGCATTGCAGCTGGAGAGACAGACACTGGAAGAGACCAGAGGGAGCAGAGAGCAAGGCTTCCTCCTGTCCCTACGGGAAGGTTCCACCCGCACCCACCCACAGTGCTGCTGTCCCATCCCATGGATTACAAGCATGTCACCAAAGCCAGCCTGGGTACGGGGGGAAGATCAGACTCCTGGGGCGGTTGGTCCCATTATAGAAGTACACGTGGGGTATGGACGCCTTGGGAGCAAACCACCTCAGGGCAGCATCTGCAAATCAGGTGGGGCTTTGCAGTTGAGGACTGGGCCTTTATGTCGCATCAGAAGGGTCTTTTGTAGACCAAGGTCATGATCAGACGTGGCCAGAGTGAACTCGGGCTCAAAGTGCTGGTGACGCACAGCTTCCTGACAACCCTGACCCCCACCGCCCTCCTCAGCTTGCGCACACTGGCCTGTCTGGGGCCCTGACTCTGTCCCAGCCCTGCTCTGTGGGACAAGCGCTCTGCAGGCAGTGCAGACAGGTCCAGAGGACTGAAGACACAAACAAGAAACACTTGTGTGAGCCCCACAGGCTTCACAGCAGTTTCCTTCTGGAAAAATCCACCCAGACTTGCCACTTTCTGGGCCAGGGCAGCTTTCCAGAACGAATGGACTTCATCCATCACCTGCCTGTTCAGTGGCTGCGTCTCCCCTGGTCCTCAGGAGCCTCTTCCTGGGTTCTTCCTCCCACTCTTGCCCTAAAGTCCATGCCTGGCCACTTGCCTGCTAGAGTCTGAAAAGGTTGATGATACAATCAACTGCCCAGAGCAGAGATGAGTGACACCCCCGAGTGACTCACTCAGCTGTCTGCAGGCACCTCCCTTCCCTGGCAGGCCAGGCCAGCGGGGAGCTGAGCATTCCATCACTAGGTCAAGAATTAGCATATTAGGCCTATATCTGGGAAAAACTGGCCCTAGCCTAAACCTAGCAGGGCTTTAACTTGCTGCTCTGGAATCTCGCCTGGTCTTAGGTCTCAGAACAGGGAAGAGTCCCCTCCCGTGACCTTGCAATGTGTTGTTCAGTCGCTGAGTCATATCCAACTCTGCGACCCCAGGGACTGCAGCACACCAAGTTTTAGATACATCGTTCCCACCCCAGTCTTCAAACTCTACCAAAATGACAAGTCTGCAACATGGAGGTTAAAAAAGAAGGCCAGTCTTTCCTGACCCCCTCAAAACCTCCACCCCTTTGACTGATGCTAAAAACCCTTGATAGGCTGAGGGTGCACATGAATTAATGCAAGAGCTGAAAGGCAGGTGTAGGATGAAGTGGCTGTAGGCTGGGATTACCGGCTCTCTTTTCCCAAGATTACAGGTCTCACGATTTAACAAGCTTTAAAAAGAGGTTTTGTAAAGCATGAAAGTTAAGACCCAATTAAAATTAAAATCCTCCTAAAATGGCTAGGCTAAATCTTTCTAAGTGAAGCCTTTGCAGAATGGGGAGGAAGGCTGCTGGAATGGGGGTGGGGTGTGTGTGGCCCACCCTCACTGCCTCCACACTTGTCTGCAGGGGGTCCTGCCGTTTCTGGTGGGACTAACAGTCCAGACAAAAAGATGTACAAGTGTTCAGGCTTCAGGACTCCAAGGCTCAAGAGACCAAGCCCTGGATCATTTTCTGTAAAATACCAACAACCACATGCATAGGTAGAGGGGAAATCAGAAACATTCAGTAACTGACTTTCATGGGATGCCGTATGATTGAGGATTTCTTCTAGTAGTCAGAAATAAAGATTATGAACAGAAAGTGAACACCTTTTGAATGGCAACAAGGAATCACCTCGCTCTGCTTGAACAGGCAGGGGTGCCTTCTGTCTGTGCTGAGAGGGGTGTAGGGACAGGGGAGCCTGTCCTCAGCACCAGTTCATCTGGCCCCTGGGGAAGAGCCCAGGTTTGCAGAAAGGCAGTAATGGCTCCACTGACAGACACAGGGTGAGAGGTGATAGGACTAGAAATGCCCCCACCTACCCAGAACCCCATGGAGCTTCATGACCAGCAAGATGTTACTGCAGAAGGTAACAAGCCCATTACCGTGAGGGCCACCTAGTTTAAAGCTCTGCTGCACTACAGACCTGGCTGGCTCAGAAGAGGAGCCCCTTAAGCCACTAAGCATGACCAGAACCTGGTCCCCAGCATCCTGGCCACCTTTACCACACCCAGCAATGGCTGTCCAAACCAAGTTCCCCCCATTAAGCCCTGAGGCAAGGTGGGCCGGCAGCCACCAACTCCTAGGTCCAGGTGCAACCCCAGACACACCCGAGTGTTGGTTACCGGGCCGCCAAGTGAGCAGGACGGAGACACGGTTAGGAACCCAGACTGTTTAAATCAACAAGAGAGCAGGAACGACTTGTGTCCAGGCCTGTTTTTAGCTGCTTAACTGGCTGGGAAGACAAGACTTCAACATCAGTTTAACATTTGTTCAAAACCAATGTTTTACAACCCCCACACCAGTTACAACTGATTAAGACTGCTAAAAGCAGTGCGGTGGGTAAACTTTTTTACAGTCTCCAAGTGTATCTTTCAAATAATTATGAAAGATGTAATAAAACTTCAGAGGTGGAAATCTGGCGGACACCACCTCAAGGCTCAGTGACGGACAATGGGGCAGATGGACCCTTATGAACAGGCCTGTCCTGTGAATGAGGATGAGAAGAGAGGCCAGGACAGCGCCAGGCAACTACCCCACCACCCCAAAGCTGGGCTGCAGCCCGGCGCATTGGGCCTGTTTCCCCCAGAATCACTCCACGGACAGGAGAGCATGGATTATTTTATTGGATGCTTTATAAAACGTCCAAGCACACACATACTGTGCCCCCACCAGGAAGGGAGGGGTTCACATTAGTTGTTCTTATACCTTCAGGATAAGCCTCTCCCCACAAATATTTGTATCCCAGCTACAAAATGGAGTTGCAAAGGGTATATATAAAGATATGATATTTTTCTTGCTCTTGTTATAGTACAAACAACTGAAGGTGACTACCAATCTGTGAGAGTAAGAAAGGGGAAAATCACTTGACAAAGGGATGGAATGTCTGTCACCTGCAACAAGTAGCTGACTCATCTGCTATTAACAGGCACCTACCCTAAATTACAGGGACCCGAGCACATGAAACTGGAGATGACATGTGCAGGGCCCCTGCTGATTACACTCGCTCCAGAACCCCTTCTTCATTACTACAAATTAGAGGAGAACCCAGTACTTAAGATTCTACCCACTGAGGTATTAACTGCATCAAGATTAGTTATGTCCAAGGAGCATGCAATAGAAATATTTTTAAACCAACATGGTTAAGTGTTAAGATCTTTAGAAATCAAAATATGTATTCACATAATTTTAAACTGAAGTCAAGATAAATCAAATCAATCTTCTGTGGTAATGATTTAAGTGCAAGTGATGCGGGCTTTCTTCACATTCAGTCCTTCACTCAGTTGTTCTTGAAGAGGTCGATGCAGCTTTGCAGGAGGGACACATTGTTCTGGAAGAAAGGAATCCAGTGAATGCTCCAGACCTCGCACCTCAAGTCAGCTGAGCTCAGGCCTCAGACCCACGGACGTCTGGGCTGGTGCTTGTTTTTCATGCAGTGACACCTGAACCACAAGTCCCCTTGCCTGGTCACTGCTCTCAGCACCCTCAGCCCACGCCCACCCTAGGTCTGCTCCCACTGTAGCCACGCCAATCCCGCTGATGTGGCTGAACCTACACGTGATATAAATGAGAGGTCAAAGGCCTTGGAAAGACTGGATAAAAAGTTGCTAAAAATCAGTTGTGGGTGAGATTACAAATGATAAATATTCACATAGGACTTGGCAGGATATGTTTTACAAAGTTCTCACTTTAAAGGAATTCAAATAACTTAGAATACTCAGGACATTATGTATAAATGACACATAGACGATACTTTAAAACTCCAATTTAGAAGGTCAGATACAGTAGGACTTAAAGAACCAAGTGAGGAAACATCTCTGCTGTGATCAAAATAAAGGAATTCAACATACACACAAATGTCCAGTCTCCCTGCTTTAACCAGTGCAGATGAGCAGTGACACTGACCCAACCGCCCCGGACCAGACAGCACCCTAGGGGGTCAGGATCAGCTGCACCCAGGAACCACCCAAAGAGCTTTGGGCGTGGGCACAAAAACCCTGAAGAGCTCGAGTAGGACTCTAACGTGCTCCAGCACTGAGAACCACTGCTCTGCATCTCTTCTGGGCTAAATTATCCTACACACATTACATACATGAGGACGTTTTTCTTCCTTTTTAAACCAAAAAGGAATTAGTATCAGAAGTCTAAGGTTAGTAAATTGGCAAACTTAAGCTTGCAATTGCTATGATGGCTGCTTACAAATTACTAGGACAAGCCCTCCACAGCATGGCCCACAGGGCGTCAGGAGGGAAGCAGGGTAACTGCCACCAAGAATGCTCTTCTCACAAAGCAGCTTTTCATCAAGACTACACTTCAGATTTTTGGTTTGCAGTGGAAAAAAATACTCCATCAAGTGGCTCTCACCCACCCACAGGGGATTAAGCCACAAAGCCAGCCCCCACTGCATGACGATACTGGAATAGTGAATTGGGAAGTTAATTTGAAAAACACCCTCCAAAGCTGACTCGTGTGAAGATAAGACTTACCCTGGCATGCTTTATTTCCAGTTCAGACATTTCAATTAGATTCTTCCTGAACGCTGCCACTCTCTTCCGTTTGAAATTGATCAGCTCTACAAAAGAAAGATTACCAAGAAAAACTGAGCAATTTCCATCTTTAACTTCCATACCTCATTTTCACAAACAAAATGATCTCCAGAGCTCTGGTTCCCACCACACCTCACCTTTCACTTCTCTGCCATCGGTACACACAACTGACATGGAAACTGTCCCTGAACACCTGGGGTTTCCTGAGCTGAGCTGCTTGGCCTTTTCCCTCCAGGATGCAGTGTGTGTGGGGAGTGGGCGGGGAGAGGGTGGGCCGCACAGACTTGCAGCAAGGGTCTTTTTATGGATTATTTTAAACTTCCTTTGATCAAATCCCCCTCAGCCTCAGGGGGTGCTGAAGGTCCGAGAAGCAAACTCACCCTTTCGGACCTTATCTACACAGCACTGAGTAGAAAAGAAATGTCATGTTAAGAGCCACGTAAAAACTCAGAAACATACTGACATTGACAGTAGTTCAGATATTAATCAGGCTGGTCATGCAGAGTGTCATAATAAGCTCTCCTCCTTCCCTCCAGGACCAGACAGAACTCAATAGACACCCATCCGTCTCCCAAGACGCCTGCCCACTGTGCTGTGCTTGTCCAACAGCTCCCATCTAGTCAGCCACAACTTGAGAGCCTCAACCTAGGGCCATGAGGCTAAGAGCCACTCATCTTGGTATCCTAGAGGACACTGCACTTTTACAGGCAGTACATCCAGGCTTATCAAATGCCATCAGCACAAACCTTCCGCAATAGAGTTCGGCCTAAATTGGCACCATTTAAAGAAAAACACAAAAATTATCAAAGCCACTAACTCTGGTCTATATAATTACCTGAGATTTCAATGTGGTAGCTTTGAAGTCTCCTTTTTCCTTATACATTTAAATTAGCTATTTTTTTTAAGCTAAAATTTTACTTTAAGTAGACTGCAAGGAGATCCAACCAGTCCATTCTGAAGGGGATCAGCCCTGGGATTTCTTTGGAAGGAATGATGCTAAAGCTGAAACTCCAGTACTTTGGCCACCTCATGCGAAGAGTTGACTCACTGGAAAAGACTCTGATGCTGGGAGGGATTGGGGGCAGGAGGAGAAGGGGACGACAGAGGATGAGATGGCTGGATGGCATCACCAACTCGATGGACGTTGAGTCTGAGTGAACTCCGGGAGGTGGTGATGGACAGGGAGGCCTGGCGTGCTGTGATTCATGGGGTCGCAGAGTCGGACACGACTGAGTGACTGAATTGAACTGAACTGAACTGAGAGAGGAGGAGGTGACTCTCCAAAAGAAATCCCAAGGGCAGCCACATGGGCGTGTCCACAGGCCATGAGCAGAGATTCTGCACAGAGGAGCCCAGTTCCTCCCAGGGAGGGCCCCATGGTCCTGGCCAGACTCAGCCAAAACAAAGGAGCAGAACCCTCCAGATCCACAGAGGAGGGGAACATTCTGAGAGAACAGTCTTATGATGAGATATGGGTTTCACATGGAAACCTAGAGTTTTGAAGGGAGAGGGTGTCTTGAGGATGAATCAAGTACACAATCCACCATAACGTACATTCACATTCTGTAAGACCACAGTCCTCAACTTTTGCTCTGCTATGTTCCATGGCCCCTAAGAGTTTCACGGTACTGAGATCCCCTATGGAAAAGGCCACCTATTACACTCATATTTAATGGAAATGGTATGCCATCTCCCAATAAAGTTATAAAACTATATTTTATGTTCTTATTTTTGACATGTGGAATCTAAGTTTCCTGACCAGGGATTAAACCTGTTCCCCCCGTATTATAATAAGTGTGGCGTCTTAACCACTGGATCACCAGGGAAGTCCTAAATTATTTTAAAAAGCCCATTATCCAGGAATGGTAGAGGGTAAGAAAGAACCGTGGAGATGGACCAGAACTGAGTCACTATCATGGACTCATGATCCCTGGGGAGTAGGTGTGTATGCACACACCCTGACACTTCCTCACCGTCAGTGGAAGGGTCTAGAAGCACCGCCCCAGAAGCAATGTACACAGAGAGTACTCAATATGGGCTCCTGGAAGAGATGGTGATTTTCAGGGCTGGAGTAGAAGTCTAAGACTAAAACAGAGTATCTAAACGCTCAAAAATATGGGGGTGTCATAGGACACGCCAGCTTAAAGGCATGCCCATAGGCTCACTCTGGACGGTAGAAACACCAAAATAGCTTAATACACTGAAAAACTTTAAAACTTCTGGAAAATAGGAATCCAGACATTCTAGTAAAAATGATTTTAAAAAGTAAGGGAGAGAAAGGAAAGCTGGAGTGCAGGAGAGACAACTGCCTCGGCTACATCCGGGAGGAAGGGCGATGCCTGGTCTCATCAGCGGCTCGCAGGAAAAAAAAGTCAAGTACACAGTGGACAAACCCCTGACTGTGTCATCAAAACACACAGATATGAGGGGATGATGGATTCAACATATCCTCAAATGTGATGCCCTCGAAAGGACACAATTACACAGCATCCAGAACCCAATCGTGAGGAGATAGACCAAACAAAAGTAAGGGACATCTATTAATATTTGTAAAAAGAAATTGGTCTTCCAAAAGACAACGTGATTTAAAAAAACCAAACAAACAAACAAACAAAAACCAAACTAAACCTGAAATGTGTTCCTTCTAGATTAAGGGAGATTTTAGAGTGAAAACTAAATGCAACCCACATTGGTAACTGTATTGCAGAAACATAGCCAAGTTTTTACAGATAAAACGACTAAGGATATAACTTAATCTCAAACAGTTAAAAAACAAACAAACAAACCACCCAGATATGTTTATAAAATCACACAAGTAGGAACTCATGAACGTGTGCAGGTGACATAGAGGACATGTGCACGCATCTTCTGCACCATTTGGACAACTTCTCTCTGTAAACTTTTTAAATTGTTTCCCAATAAAAAGTGAAAGTAGGGACTTTCCTGGAGGTCCAGTGGGTTAAGAATCGGCACTGCAATGGTGGGGCTATGAGTTGGATCCCTGGTCAGGGAACAAGGATCCCATGTGCCAAGGAGCAACGAAGCCAGCCAGCGTGCCACAACTAGAGTCCACGCACAGCAACGAAATTATCTCACATCCTGCAAAGATGATCTGACAAAGCTAATAAAAATATTTTTTAAAAATATAGCAAAAAGAAAGAAGAGGCCTCACGCACCATCTTTTGCAGATTCAGAGAGTTGTTCAAACTTCTGGCAGCATTCCTGCTGGTGTGCCTCGGCCAGCTTGACATCTTTGCTCTTTAACCGGGCCTTATCCAACGCTTTATTTGAATTCTCATAGTCGATGAGGGCTTTGGTGCGTCGGTATAAGAGATCCTAGAAGGCAAATCGACAGACATGATATACGGTAGTTAAACCTATACTGAAAAATCTCTAGAACAGAACAGGAAGACCAGCTAAAGTCTCTAAGAACCAGACAAGTACCTTGGTTTACTGCCTGAAAGGTCAGACGGCAGCCACCTCATGTACTTCCACCCCTTAAGATCTCAACATGAGGCAGGGAAGGGCAATTAATTAATGCAATGTTGAGTCTTCCCAGACTTCTCTACATGCATCAAGAGAAGGAACCAAACAGTGATGACCACAGGGTTACTTCCCAAAAGAAAACATGTCAAAAGACTAATCGCTTAAAATAAAACTAAACTATGGGGAAAAGAATTTCAACTTCCTGATGACCTTTCCCCATTAGCTTAAAATTTTATGCTGCCTAATTTAGTACATTTCA
This sequence comes from Bos mutus, assembly GCF_027580195.1. Lineage (NCBI taxonomy): Eukaryota > Metazoa > Chordata > Mammalia > Artiodactyla > Bovidae > Bos > Bos mutus. The sequence goes on from NC_091629.1 coordinate 23,194,756, forward strand.
TATAAAAATCGTATCAACAACCTCAGATATGCAGATAATAATACCACTCTAATGGCAGAAAGTGAAGAGTAACTAAAGAGTCTCTTGATAAGGGTGAAAGAAAGGGAAAAAGTTAGCTTAAAACTCATTCAAAAAAAAAAAAAAGATCCTGGCATCCAGTTCCCAGCACTTCATGGCAAATAGATGGGGAAAAAGTGGAAACACTGACAAATTTTGTTTTCTTGGGCTCCAAAATCACTAGACATGAGTGCAGCCACAAAATTAAAACATACTTGCTCTATGGAAGAAAAGCTATGATGAACTTAGCATATTAAAAAACAGAGACACCACTTTGCCATGGTTTTTCATCTATAGTCACATATAGATTTGAGAGTTGGACCATAAAGAAAGCTGAGAGCCAAAGAATTGATACTAACTGTGGCGCTGGACAAGACTCTTGAGAGTCCCATGGACAGCAAGGAGATCAAACCAGTCAATTCTAAAGGAAGTCAACCCTGAACATTCACTGGAAGGACTGATGCTGAAGCTCCAATACTTTGGCCACCTGAGGCGAACAGCCAACTCAATGGAAAAGACCCCGATGCTGGGAAAGACTGGGGACAGAAGTGGGCCACAGAGGATAGATGGTTGGATGGCATCACCGATTCAATGGACATGAGTTTGAGCAACAGACAAATTTGAGATAGTGAAGGACAGGAAAACCTGGTGTGCAGTTCATGGGGTCGGTCGCAAAGAGTTGGACATGACTTAGTGACTGAAAGATGACATAAATAAAAATAATTTAAACATGTAGTCAGGACAGTGTAGACAGTGGAGATTACGTGTTCCATTCCCAAATGTCACTCTGCTTACATCTTGCTTTTGGTTAAGCAATGCTTCATGACTCAAAGGATGCAGTGACAACTACAATTCAATAAAAGATAACAAACCCCAAAGCCCTTCCTGCCTCACAAAGAGCCCCTTAGGTGTATGTCCACTTATGTCCCCATCCAGCAGCATATTAACTTCCCAAACTCTTATCTGTCTGTATTAACTCCCCAAACACTTATTGGCACCAGCCCTCCTCCTCCAAGGCCCTGAAGAACACACATTAAGGACTTGGTATCACACCTAAGAAGGCACGTCACTGAGAAGATCTGAACCTGGGGGACCCACGCACCCTCAGAGTAGGACGAAGGAACTGAGAGACTAACTTCCACAAACACCTGATGCACAGAAGACCCAGCCTGAGCTCCCCTCCCAAGCAGTGAGCGCCCAGCCAGTGAGCTTCTGCTCAGGACCAGTGCCCTCAGGCCAATGACATGCCTTCCCAAACTCTTTGTCTTTGCACTCCTTGCCCCAAAATACAGCCCACTCCAGACCTTCAATGCAATCTCCTGTGGCTTCCCATGCGGCATGCAATTTCTCTGCTCTTCCTGAATAAACTGGCACTTGCCTCAGTTTACTTCTTTATTTAGGGTGACATCACTTACATGAATGATCCTAACAAATTCCCATCTCCCTTCATTTCTAACCCAGAGAATACACTTGCATCACCAGGCCTTGTTTGGGAGGAGCCCGCACCTTGGCAGCCTCTATGTTGAGCATGTAGTATCGCAGGAGCTCCGTCAGCTTTAAGTCTTCATCTGAGGAGACTCGACTCTCCACTTTCTGTTAAAAAACAAAACAAAAGGCCACCATCATCTAAGAAGAAATCTACAGATTATGAAATGTCTACTATGAAGACCAATGTAAAAATCCTTACCCTAAGTTTTTCAAACAGCTCAGCCACCTTCAACAGGTACCTGCAAATATACACGATTCTGACTTAAGGTCTTAAATATACTACCACCCACTAGACCAGGCCTAGTAGAACAGGCATTCCATGGTAACAGCTGAGCAGTGGCTCTAGGACCCAGCCCCACCCTGAATGGACCCTAGAATCCAGATGCTCAAGCTCCTGATATATATAATACATGTACACCCTCTTATATATGTTAAATCATCTTTAGATTACTTCCTGTGCCTGATAAAATGTAAATGGATACAAACAGTTTTAAGTACAATGTAAATGCTATGCAAATAGTGGCTGATGTGCAGCAAATTCAAGTTTCACTTTTTGGAACTTTCTAAAAAATGTTTTTCTATCTGCAGTTTCTTCTAGCTTGCAGATGCAGAACCCATGGATATGGAGGGGGCCAACTGTACCATCTCATACCAGAAATAACCTGAATAGAGACGCTGAAAAACCTCACTCAGTGACAACTCCAAATCAAATTAATCAAACCACCTGGTGGTTCAGGCGATAGAAATCTGCCTGCCCACACAGGAGACAATCCCTGGTCTGGGAGGACTCCACATGCTGTGAAAGGGAAACCAAGCCTGTGTGCCCAACTACTGAGGCTGCATGCCTAGAGCCCTGAGCTCCGCAACAAAAAGTCCATGCACCATAATGAGAACAGCCCCAGAGCAGTCAAAAATTAACTTAAAAAACCCCCACAAAACAGACACATTTATGTCTGACAGCAATCAAGTCCTTGACAACAGTTGCCACACTTGGTACAGAAGTGCCCTGCATTCCCTATAGACGGCTTAGGAGTAGTCCTGTTTGGAGGGTGTATAAAATGCATGCTGGAGACCATCCACCTTTGATGGGCTTGTACTCAGGACAGAACTGAACTATGCAGCCCTTATCCATTATACTCTTAATTGCACAACAGTTTTCAATTAGGGGATGAAAGAAAATGTCTCCCAACAAAAACTTACTTCTTGATGACTGTAGGCTCCTCTAAAGCCAGGCTATGCAAGCAGGCTGCGGTGTGGATATAATCATCTGCGACATCTGTGGAACAAGGGCAGTCCTTTCATGTGAACAGAGCTGGCACTTAAGCAGAGGTAGGGAGCTAGTGGGTGAGTGCACTCACTTTTATGAGATCTGGTCATCCTGTCAGCCTTTGCACAGGAATCCTTGATCCTGTTGTAATAGTTGATGAGGAAAGTCTTCTCTTGCTCAAAAAAGTCATCTACCTCCTAAAAGGGAAGGCAAAAAAGTTTCAAAAAAGCAAAACTTCTACGTACGAGTATATATTTTATATTTTAAAAATAAGCTTGGGCATAAGAAGCTTAACCTCTAAGGACCAGTGAAATTTAAATTATTTTTTAAATTAACATTTCACACCAGGGATTTAGCCAAAGTGAAAGGCTGGCAAGAAACATCGAGAGAACCATTTTGAAGAGCCATTTAGCACAGCCCAGTAAAGCTTGCTGACCTCCTGAGGCAATTCCACTAAAGTGGTGGTCCAGCTAGATGGGTTGCTACCTTGTCTCAGATACCTGCATTTCTGAAACATGGCCTAGGATGCAATACTGGCATCTGGGGGGCACTGACCAGGGATGCCGAACACCCCTACTATAGACAGGTATCAGCACACCTTCACCGCCACCCAGAGACAGCCCCAGAGCTTCCAAACTTCTGACCAGGCCTGCGTTACCCACATCCTAGTCTCCTTACTCAAGACCACAAGTGGCAAAGTCAGACACCAGACAGTAACTGAGGAGCAAAGAAATAAACCACACCTAGGCTGCTACTGAGAAACCTGGACATCTATTTATGTTCCAGAACAGCACTGTCCAGCAGAAGTAACGTGAGCCAAATGTGCCACTTAGAACTTTCTACTTAGCAGCCACAGTATAAAAAGAAACAGGTAAAATTATTTCTCATGTTTTATGTTTTCTTCTACTAAAGGCCTACAAATCCAGTGTGTAAACAAAACAGAAACCTCAGTCCCTTAACTACACCAGGGCACAGCACCAGTCAGGCGCTCAACTCCACACAAGGCTGGGGCTACAGGGACAGTGCAGCTGTGGAGACAGCCAAGACTGGTCACGTAACTTATTTTCTTAAGGATAACTGAGTGTCATTTCCTTACAGAAAAGGAGACAACAAAAACCAAAGAGTGAGGCTCTTATCCCTTCTCCTGGGAAAGAACAGGTATTTTGGGAAAATGAGCCAAAGTTCAGTAAGTTGATAAAAATGACCAAAACTTGAAAATATTTCCATTTTGAGAAGCTAATACCATTTGTTTCACAAATACCTATTCTGAAGAAAGAAAAGGTCACCTATTCACACAAAGAAAATTTTCTTAAACAGCTAAAGGCCACTTACCTTAACTCCTGAAAAAAGAACTTCATCAGCACTTTTCACCACACTTTTAAAAAAGCCACCAAACATCTCTTTAGTATTTTTCCGCCTGACACTTAGCTGAAAAGAAATTCAAAATAATTAATGGTACATATATTTTCTATCAAGTTCTGAACACATCCCAAGTAACGTAAGCACACCCAAGCCACCTTTAACCCCACTGTAACCACATCTAAAAAATCAAACAAAACTAAACCTAAGGACAGGTGATAATTCTGACTCAGGAGGTATTCTGAAAAACTATCTATGTACCAAGTCTTGTGTGTGCGTGCTTAGTCATGTCTGACTCTTTTCGACCCCATGGACTATAGCCCACCAGGTTCCCCTGTCCATGGAATTTTCCAAGCAAGATACTTAAGTGGGCTACCGTCTTCTACTCCAGGGGATCTTCCTGGCCCAGAGTCTCTCGCATATTCTATGACTCTGGAGATACTTTGAAAAACTACCTAGGCATCAAGTCTTAGTGCCCTTAAATTCTGGGTAGAATTGTTGTTATGCTATTATTCACTGGTTAAAGACTATGAGGAAATTTGTAAGTCAGTGCTTGTCTCATATATAATAAAGAAAAAGAATGTATTCTTTTAAGGCAACCATATGTCCTCTTTCGATGAAAAAAACTAGGATCAACTTTCAAATAACCCCAAAATTAACTGAAGGGGAAAAGGGAAATTCAACTTTGAAAGTCAACTTTTCAGAAAATATGTATTTTTTTGTACATTGCAATTAAGATTGTGGAAATGGAATTAAAATGACTTACATCTTGATCATATTCCAAAAACACGTGGAAGTTGCGGTCTTTACTGAGAACAGGGTGGGAGGAGAGCCGCTGGAGAAAGACTTCGTGCGAAGACACCGTCTTCTTGAAGACAGCAAGGTACTCCCTGCAACACAGGGCACATGCGCCGCTCAGCCCCCCGCCCAGCACCACTCCCGGGACGCCAGCGCTGCCCCACAGCTACACACACCACCTGAACCGGCCCCGAGCAGCCTGGCGTAATGCAGTATCCAGTTAGGTGATGAGGCAGCTCTCATTTGGGAATCTGTGGAATAGCCATGGAAGGGGAAGGAGCCGGCAATGGCACCCCACTGCAGGGCTCTTGCCCGGAGAATCCCAGGGACGGGGGAGCCTGGTGGGCTGCAGTCCATGGGGTCGCAGAGTCGGACACGACTGAAGCGACTTAGCAGCAGCAGCATGGAAAGGGAAGTGACATAACCGGAGTTGATGGACACACCTGTCAAACCCAAACCCACGTGCAATTACAGCACACAACAATGGCTTCTTTAAAACCATGGCAGTCCTTTAATTTTGCAGCCATGTACACAGCCATGTGTCTAACAAAGCTGGGAACTATCAGAAATTACAAAGTGGCTTTATCTCAACCTACACACTCTACGCTCAACAGCAGAAGACCAAGTCTGCAAGTTTGGTGCTCTATCCTCAGAGCTGCCCATGCAGGCCTGGCAGGAGTGTGAGCCCAGGCCTAGCTCACCTGGGCCTGTGGCAGCATATTGGCAAAAACTGCTGAAATGGACCCCAATGAATAGGAGGAGGGCAAGAGGAAGGAGCAAGAGGATAGTTCGTGCAAGCCTCCAACTATGGCATAAAGAATCCATTTTTGTTGCAAAGAATTACAATCAGATTAAAATAAGCTTCTTGCAGACCTGGACTTCTTTCAAGCCATCAATGTAGCCATTGTGAGAATGCTTCCTTATTAACAGCATTTGCTACAATCTAATTTCAACTGTATTTCCAGTAAACAAACGTCAGGGAAGAAAGCTTTTGTACATTACAGTCAAAGGTTTAGTTCTTCACTTTGCCAGACCAACATTCCATGACTAGCATTGTTTGCAAAGAGAAAAATTAGTCTATCCAGTATCACCAGGTGGTTCAGTTGCTAAGTCGTCTCCAACTCATGGACTGTACATAGCCTGTCAGGCCTCCTCTGTCCCTGGGATTCTCCAGGCAAGAATACTGGCATCAGTTGCCATTTCCTTCTCCAAGTATCATCAGGGAATCGTCTACAGACCAGGCCCCCACACCCCCATGCAACTCATTGACAGCAGCCATGCAAGTCATTAACTGCTACACTTGAAAACCTTAGCTGGCAGATTCTCTTTGCTGTACAACAGTCATTTTTCTCCTCAGAAGACAGGGCCCCATCAAGGAAAGTCACTTACGCTTCTAGCTCTTGCTTCATCTTGGCAAATTCTTCTTTTGTCATTGACCCTTCACCCTCTCCCAGCTTCTGCATCTTCTCTCGAGGGCCATCAAAGTCGGGCTTGGTCGGCGCTGGCGGGATCTGCAGGCAAGGCACTGACTTCCTGAGCACCCTCACCCCACAGGAGGCGGAGGAAGGGGGGCTCTCTGAAAGTCAACTATGCTTCTTCTTACCCTCGTTCCTTTTGGCCATTTAAAAAAGAAGGGTCCTTCCTACAACTGGGCACTCACTTTGACATCTGTTCAGTTAACAACTTAATTTATAAGGCAAACTGTATATCCTGCTGCAACTATCTAATTGATATATTACAACCAAGGCTAAAATAAAACCAATGAAGACGCAGCATCCAGGTAATAACCTCTGGACTTACAAGGAATTTTTTTATTCCAGGACAAAAGATTCTAATTTTGCATGAAGATTCTTAAAACATAAGCTTCAGTACTGATTTTGTTCAGTACTGATTCAGTACTATCTGGCCAGATTCTTGGCCTGGCAGGTCAAGCCACATTTCTCTGTCCTTTAAAATCAGCTAAGTCTCTTTCTGTAGCCAGGCATCAACTCTCCACAGCTGAGCACAAAGACAACTGCCTTCTCAGCAGACTACACACACCAACCACCACCACCACCACCAGGAATCAATTCAACCTGACGGCTGAAAGGAAATGCCACACCCAAAAGTAGACAAGACGGTACACCATGGAACTGCTTACCCTCTTAGACTGTAGACTATAAAACTGTGCTTCTAACAGTGTTTTCACTTATTTTAGACTTTACCAGTAACAGCTAACATATACTCTAGTTGACAGATGAACTCAGACTATTTTCACAACCCATGGGTAAATCTCTCAAAATGAATAGCAAAGTATTAGATATTTGCTTCGATAATTATCTGATTATTCAAAATGTACTTACAATAAGCCCAGCATAGTCTGTAGTTTCAATAAGAGTGTCATGTAGCCACACAAAGTCTTCATGTTGCCTTGTAACAGAAAACTCTGGGCTCTGAAACGTGGGCAGTGTGGTCTGTCAAGAAAAAACAAAGTGACAGTTAACTACCATTTTCTGAAAAAGTGGTTTGGGTTTCATGCAGTGCACAATGGGAAAAATGCACAATAAATCATCTGGTTTTTAAGAGATCTAATAAAGAACAAAGTGGCAACACACTACCTCCCTACCACCAGGAAAGTCAGAGCTAAGATTCAATGTGTTCTTCAAGGAATTCTAGTCACACAGCTCCACCTTTCAGGTCAACTCAGACAGATACACGCACACTGCCTCCTGAGGAACAGGTATGCTAATCACGCACCAGGGCAGCAGAGAAACCCACGAGGGAGAGGACCTCAGGGACACACATGTGCTGGGGAGGCACCCGCCAAGGGCTCTCGCTCAAATGTCCTGCCTCACACTGTGCCTACGCCACTTTATCTAGACCTGTACCTCAGACCCTCACCTGTAAGATGGCCATCAGAAAAAATCATAATGGAAATCACGTCCAGAAAATCAGGTCCATGTAACCCCTTTAAAACAGTGCCTGGCGTAAGACAAGCACGGAGTACACTTAACTAGCATGGAAGGAGAAAGGCTAAAAATGTTCCTGAAAGGGCTCTGAGAAGTTAAACTTTCTGTAGTTTTCAGACTGGCATAGTGCTTTTGTCAAATGAGAAACCTGGAGAAGAATTAACACAACATGGTAAATCATTTACACTTGAAAATAAAATTTTTAAAATTTGGAGAAAAAGTCTTGAATCATAATAGGTTGGGTGATGGCCAAGAACTGAGCAAAGATGGGAAAAGCAAGCATTTGCCATGCATGCAAATTAGAAACAAAGGTGGAGCTGTGCAGGACTGGTGTGCTTCCCAGGCGGAGCACAAGCCACACTCACACCAGCAGAGTGGGCCCCAGGCTCCCCCACAGTGCACAGGGCTGTAACAGGAGCCGGTATCTGGAGAGGGAGGAGGGGCCTCACCCAGGAGCGCTACCTTCAGCAGCACTTCGGCTCACACCCACTGCAGCACAGATGTGACCTGGCACTGCTTTCACTGCTGAGGTCATTCTGTCACTTACCTTGGTGTGCACTGTAAATTTGACTTTATCTCTCTCACTGAGTGCGTCAGGTATGTCAATCTGAAGCGAGGGGTCAACATTCAGGTCCACTGACACAGATCTCAGCTGAAATACATTTTTTAGCTATTAGTCTCAAGTCCACTTTAGTCCTAAAAAAGCATCCATCCAAAAATGGGGAGCTAGTAATAACTTTTAGCAATCTATCCATGACCATTTAGAACAAAGTCAGTTGAGGTATCTATTTGCAACTGTGGGGACAACTGCTCTTAAGTGCATGGGTGGGTCCAGTGAATTCCTATAATCTGAAAACAGCAACTATATGATTCTGATATCATGTACATTACATACTTTGTGTGAAAAATACATTTAACCAGATACTTAAAGAACTGTACTAAGAAGGCTTAAAATAGATAAAAATGAAGTTGTGAACTTCCTACATACATGCCCAAATTACAAAAACATTCAAGAGGTGTTAAAAGTTAGAGGCTGGGATAACTTAGAGACAGAAGGTACAAAGAACAGTTATGTGGTGTGAGGTCTTGGATGGAGAGAAAAATCCACTCCAGCGTGGACCTATGTATACTCAAGGACTGTCTCAAGGATACAAGAGATCTAGAACAGGAGATAAACTGTAAAAACCAACAAAGCCATAAACTATCAGAATTCCACTGTGATTACATATAAATAAGGCAGAAGGGTGAGCACTACTATGGAAACAAAAATACCTGATTTTTGAGAGCTGGAAATTCAGGAGGAAAATAATACTCAACTCCAATTTTGCCAGTTTAAAAAGAATTCTTTAAAGAAGTGTATTTTTTTGGGGAAAGTGGCTAAATGGTTTCCCTTAAAAAAAAAAATTCCTACTGAATCTAAAATATGGTAAAGTCTTTCATTCTTATGACAGATAGGCTGACAGTGGATCTGAAGGCCTGTCAGATGAGAAATTGCATGGATTAAGCATCTCATCCCTCCCCAGGCCCACAACTGTAAGCTAGAGCTGAAGGGAGGCTGCCAGGACACTCTGGGTTACTGAACACAGGAAGATGGAGTGCCAAGTGGAGACTGGACCTAAGAACTAAGATGAGGGAACAGGGAATCCCAAGTATTTCCCTCTGAATTCTTTTCTTCAAAATAAAACCACCAAAGACAGAAAAATTGGTTCCATCAGGTATAAAAAGATTAAATATATTTTCTAAAAATGTATGGGATTACTTCTTACTTCTTTGTAGTATCTCAGGAAGAGTCAATACGTCCCATTTTCTTTCAGCACTGTAACTAAGAAAAAATTTTGATTGCAATAGCCAGAGTTAGCCTTATAACAACAGCTTTCCTAGCTAGAAGAACTAAGCCTCATGTTCTTGCCACCAGAATTGATTTTAACATCAGGTATTTGTGAGACCACAACATACTTAACAGTTCCTGCCATGTCAACCTAAACATGTATTTCAAATAAATTCTTGATGACACCTATGAAATATTTGCTTGTTTGGCTTAATTTTCACATGTCTATTTATGAAATCTCTGCAAACAAACATAAAGCTTCAAGGTCAGGGATACTTCATTTCATCAGAGCTGCGACTCTGGCTCTTGACACATTTCTGATAAAGCCTCCCTCCTGATAATTCATGACTGGGCAAATACAGTATTCAGAAAGACCTCACAACACATACACACCTCACAACAGTCTGACTGCAGAGAGTACTGGCCACCCGCCTGATCTTATGTTTCTATGTATCAGAATTGGTACATGAATAAAGCTGGTCTGGTTAATGGTGGAAAGAAAGGGCAGACCCGGGGCCAGGACTAAGGAGCATTTTCCTGAGCTCAGCAACAAGGGCCACGTTTCCTGAGACTCTGCTGCCTTGAGGTCACAAATCCTGGCTTCCTCTCAATTTCTGAACATGCTGACAATTCCGTCTAAGTGCCAAGCCCCATAAGCCAGGAAGCACCACCGGCACTGCCTCTGGAATTAGGGCTGGAGCACCCAGGCGGATGTACATGGGCTCATCACAGCAGGAATCAAAGCTGCAATGGGCTTCAAAGGTGAACGCTGAGGTCGGCCCTGTTCCCATACCTCCAACCTCACAGGTAACCCCAAACTTTTCAGTTTTCCTATCTTCCTTTCTGGTCAGCAAAGCTATTTCATTTTTTACTGTGAGATAGTGTGATAAGGACACAAAATTAACAGAGTCCATTCAAGGTTGGAAAGACTGCACCTTAAGAAGACATCAAGCACCCAGCTTCTTCTCCAGCTGTCATCACCACAAAACAGAGTCCGAACAATCTCACCCCTCAACATGATATAACACCCTTCTCCCACAGACAAAACAATCAACAATTTAAAAAAAACTCACAACAGATAACATGAAAAGTTTGCATTTGGGCCTTAAAGAATTGTCTGAAAAGTTAGGTGCAAAACTCTGAGTATGCAAACCCTCACCAACTCAAAAACCACCCCTATTCACAAGTCAAAGGAACTTCCTTGTACTGTAGCTCTCCAGACAAGGAAGAGATAAATCACAGAGGAGTAAAAAGTTGTGAAATGTTTCAAGCTTCTAAGTCAGCACTGTATCCTCACTCCGGAAGTATCCATGTGATTAAAAGCTCAGCACTCCTTCTGATCCGTCAACAGAGTCCACACCCCATAGTCCTATGCCACAGTACCTGCTAAATACATAAACCAACAGGGTGGAGAGTACAGGAGCAGGTGGCACGCCTCCACACAAAGCCCCTACTCACCACCTGTCCCCTAGTTTCAGCAAGCATCCCCAGGCTGCCTCAGCCCCTGGACACTGTGTGAAAGGAGACTTCAGAACCAAGTCTAACCTTAAGCATGTTAATTTTGATTTTCATCCCCTTAGGCCACTTGTGAGAACCAAATTTAAAACTTATTTACTCTGTGTGGAAGGCAAGTTTAAAAAAAGACTTTCTTTTGCAGATTTCTACAGAAACCACTGCATCACATACCAAGTTTTAGGTGGAATTTCAGTCCCCAAAATACTTATCACATTAACCCTGATAGTAAGGACTACAGTGATCTTTGTGAGAAAAACAGGGAGTAAACAAGCATTTCATTTGGAAAACAAAATTGTAACTGTTTTAAGAAATCTGGGGGGCCTCCCTAATGGTCCAGTGGTTACCAGTTGGTGCTTCCACTATGGGGTGTGCAGATTTGCTCCCTGGTCAGGGAATGAAGATCTCACGTGCATCGTGACCCCCCAGAAAGGGAATCTGAATGCTTGATAAGAGAACTTGAAAAGGAGAAAAAACTAAAACCAAACCCCCGTGCACTCCCCTCATCTGTTCATCAGAGCTGGGGCACCTGACACTGGCCAAAGGATGGTCTGCAGAGTTCTGAGCTGATACACAGGGTCCGGATCTCGCACTTGACTCACTTTGGTACAAGGCCAAGTTAACACCATCTACAAAAACCCCCTCTTCAAAAGGTGAAGAGGTTCAAAGATGGCAAAGAGTACCTCTGCGGCTGGACAACACACAAAGCTCGATTCAGAAATTCAGAACCTTAGGTGGAAGATAAAGTATAATAAACGTTACCACTGGCTACAGACTCCAGTTTACACTACTGCCATAGGGCCAAATGACAAAAAAAAAAGTGAACAAGAAACCATCTCCACGGTGACTCTCATCTGCCAGAATGAGGTCTAGCTGAACATTACTTAAATCTAACCAGTTTTGTATACATGCAAGAAATTGAATATGCCAGCCCCGGAATTTCCAGCTTAACGTGAACGTTACACGGAAATTGCCACAGGCAGAGGAAAGCCTGTCTTTCACATTGAAGTGCCTCTCCCTTCTCCAGTCCCAGAGCAGAAAGCACCCGGCAAGCACGGGCTACACCAGGTTCTTCCCATCAAACTGACGCTCTCTGAAGGATGTTCCTTTGCTATACCTTCACCTGACTGCCTAACATACGGAAGACCCCTACTGGGGACAGGACCAAAACAACAGATAACCCGTTGTAAGCAACATGGAGCCATTATTTCAGCTGGAAAGTGAGGGATGCCATGCCCAGTCCAATTCGCTTTAGTAAGGAAATAAATCCAAAAACGCTCTGCTGCAGAAAATCCAAATTACTGGATTTGCAGCAATTTCTGAAAGCAGATTCACATGATGCATACTTATGAAACATACATTGCTCTGTTACTGTTTCAGCTCACAGGAAGGAAGTGTTCTGTAAGAAATTCCAGTATCACATCTATCTTTCTCTGAATTTCTCTTTATGGTTCAAGTTCTCCTGCCCTGAAGCTAACTGAAACCTGTCTGTGTTCTATGCCAGCTTACCCCTGGAGAACCAGTACATGAAAAACTGAACTATGAGCAACACAAGAGCTCTGCCCTTCCAGGTAGCACTGTATCTGTGGTTTATTTCCTCCCTCCACTACTGTCTCTCCCCTCCCTGTAATTCCAACCCTGCCAATATCGTACCTCAGTCTTCAAGGAACACAGAACCAAAGACTTCCAGAAGATCTGTCTACTCACAAACATAACAGCTACGGAAAGTCCCTAATTAAAAACTAGGTAAAGAGCTGCAGCAAGTGATCAGATTTCCACCACTCATCTTGGTGAGATGAGCCCACAGGGACCCATCCCTGCTGACACCAGCCATTCTTACCGGTAGTCCACCAACACACAAGCCGTCCACAGTAGAACACAGCAGACTGCAGGGCATTTGGCAACCACGTAACCCAGAGTTCCCAGAACAGGAACCCAGGCTTGGAAGAAGGTCAGTGCAGCGCACTCAGCGAATGGATAAACTGAATCATCATTTCACAAGGCTGCAAGCCCATGAGCTAGTCAGATGCCAAGATGGAACCAAAGAGATTAAGATGAATCCATTGGCTAAGATGAAATTCATTGAGAAATCCATCTAATTACAAGATACCTGGATTATTTTCAAGAGTTCACACGGTGAAAGGCTGAACTACAAGATCTATAAACATCTCCTAGCACAGAAATTCTATTGAGAATCAACATACCACTGCTACAGAGGATGTAGCTGCCACACACGTGCGTATGCGCACACACAGACTAGTTTCTTCCTTTCACAGCTGCTGCTGCTAAGCAGCTTCAGTTGTGTCCAACTCTGTGCGACCCCACAGACAGCAGCCCACCAGGCTCCCCCATCCCTGGGATTCTCTAGGCAAGAACACTGGAGTGGGTTCCATTTCCTCCTCCAATGCATGAAAGTGAAAAGTGAAAGTGAAGTCGCTCAGTCGTGTCCGACCCTCAGTGACCCCATGAACTGTAGCCTACCAGGCTCCTCTGTCCATGGGATTTTCCAGGCAAGAGTACTGGAGTGGCTAAAACTCTTCATCTACTGCTTCCCTGATAGCTCAACTGGTAAAGTATCCGCCTGCAATGCAGGAGAGCCCGGTGCGATTCCTGAGTTGGGAAGATCCACTGCAGAAGGGATAGACTACCTACTCCACTATTGTTGGGCTTCCCTGGTGGCTCAGCTGGTAAAGAATGTGACTGCAATGTGGGAGACCTGGGTTGGATCCCTGGGTTGGGAAGATCCCCTGGAGAAGGGAAAGGCAGAATACTGCAGTATTCTGGCTTGGAGAACAACATGGACTGTACACTCCATGGGGTCACAAAGAGTCTGACACAACTGAATGACCTTCACCTACTATTTGATCTCATGAAGTCTCCCTACCAAAAGTTCCCACTGTGTCAAGTCCACAACTCTTTACAAAGCAGTCTTACTTTGTGTTCAACCCAAGATCAAAGAGAAAAATTTGAGAAAAAAAATTTACCTTTACTACCAACAAAGATTACTCAGCAACATGGACAGAGCTGCCTGAGCTTAGGATTGTGTCATCTGAGTTTGAGACACAAAAAAGGCAACAGAGAGGAGAAGGCTGCCTGTTCCTGGTGGAATTCTTGTGTTTAGGTAAAGGTACCACACTTCCCAGATCTTTCAGATGTTAAGTATTTTAACCTCATTTTATCACTCACCAGCTACCCGGCACCCCCCAGCACAACATGCGAGCTTTTTATGTCCTGCTCTTGAGGATAAGGCTGGCAACACTTGCATTTGTGCCCCATACCACAGGCACTATAACTAGACCCAAGGGCTTGTGGAGCTACCCCTCGGAAACAAGTAAACCATAAACTCTTCTGACAGAAAACACGTACCACAGGTTAACATAAGCAACTACTGAGAAAACTACAGTTTTCTCTCCAGACCATGTATCAGTCTGAACAACTTACACCAAATGTGTAAAAAGGAAGAGGGGAAGTCAAGCCAAGGACCCAATGTCTGTACTGAAGGTCAGTTGCTCTTGCACCTTCACTCTTACCTATGTATTTATGTTTTGCCTTTGGGGTACGAGACAGTTGAGAAATTTCACTTTCCCCTTTTAGAGGGGGGGGAATTTCTTCTTAAGAGTTACTCCGTGGGGACTTCCCTGATGGTCCAGTGACTGAGACTGCGCTACCCAGTGCGGGGAGGGGGCAGGTTCGATCTCTGGTCAGGGAGCTGGGCAGCTAAAATACATAATCTTTTTTTTTTTTTTTTTAAGGAGTAACTCAATGGCTAATCAGAAAATATACAGGTGTTGGGGGTGAAGTATCCTTTCAGGGTGGGGGTTGAAGGAGCAAGTTTCTCACAGTAATGTAAAGATACTTCTCAATTTAGACCCACAGAAAACAAATCTGCTATTCATGCAAGACAAGATGTCCCACCATCCCTTCTCTCTATAAACCTGGGTTCACTGAAAGGTTGTTTCCGTAAATACTACCTAACTTCACTGCATGTGCCTGTCACCACTGGTCAATGGTACTATATCCTAATTTCCTCAAGCAATCAGAACAACAGAGAGCAATATATTTAAAAAGCAGGCTTTTAAACCATGTTCTACCCTGCAGCACAGTCTCAGTCAACTTCAATTCTACCCCACACCACTTTGGCATCAGAGCCTCAGGTTTCCACTGTCCAAAGTGGCCGGTGAACTCCAACACGGTGTTACAAAGCGCAGCAGCCTTTGTAACCCTCCGCTACCCAGAACCCTTCACCATCTTTTGATCAGGTTCCTCAACACTGGGTGAAGGCTAATTCTATTAATGTCAAAGACAGTCAACAATGCTTATGTTTTACGCTATTTCTTTAGAATTTATCAAACATCTGAAAAAAACTAGAAACAAATTGGCACATTAAAGATTAGCCTCTAACATAAGCTGACCTTCCCCACCATACCATCTTAGAAAGTCTAAACGGGTGATTCTCAACCAAGACATTTGACAATATCTGCATTTATTTTTGACGGCCACTAAGGAAGCCCAAAATGTCTGTCAGTAGTGCTCACATTAAGAAACCCTGGTTCAAGCTGAAGTTCTACATTATTAGATCTTAGTCTCTTACTAGGTCTCAAACCAAAGGAGCACTTAGATCTCAGAATCCAAAAAATTCTCGTATCATCTCCCTGGGCCATTTCTTCCCACAGCACATCAAGTGGGCAGATCGTGATCTGTCACGGTAGCATTCACAAAGGGAGATCTTAAGACACTCTGTGCAAGCTGCTGATCCAGAACTAAGGCGTGGGCAACTCTGAGAAGTCATACTTCTCGAATTTAAAGTCATGCCATAAACACAGTCGGAGAAGGCAATGGCACTCCACTCCAGTACTCTTGCCTGGAAAATCCCATGGATGGAGGAGCCTGGTAGGCTGCAGTCCATGGGGTCGCTAAGAGTCGGACACGACTGAGCGACTTCACTTTCACTTTTCACTTTCATGCATTAGAGAAGGAAATGGCAACCCACTCCAGTGTTCTTGCCTGGAGAATCCCAGGGATGGGGGAGCCTGGTGGGCTGCTGTCTATGGGGTCGCAGAGTCGGACACGACTGAAGCGACTTGGCAGCATAAACAGTGGAAAATTCCAGCCCACAAGAATCAGTTACTCTGGACTTTGCAGTATTGGTGAAAATTCAGGTTGTCCCTGTAATATAAGTTATAGGACACCCCATCTAGGCTGGTAGAGTGGTGTCCCTACAGACAACTTCCACACGTGTCAACTGCCTGCAAACCAGAGCAGTAGCAGGTGAAACACTGATGACTGGCTCTGAAAAGGAAAACACCATCCAAAGCCTAGGTAACCAACTAGTGACAAGTTAAGGTGAAAGTAACAAGGCCAGGCTGCGGTGGGGAGCAGGCTTACAAAGCTTCTGTGTACACTGGCACATTGACTTCAGCTCACTAACAAGAGTCAAAAAATACCCCAGGAGACAATCAGGACCCACACTCCATTTGCCACAGGTTGGCGAGACTCACAGGATCACAACAGACACACACCGAGTCTGTAGGTGGGAATCTAAGTGTGATGTTTAAAGGACCTTGAGGTGAACAGGAGACCTGGAGAACATGCAAATGACTGGAGGCCTGAATAAATATCTTAGGGGAACAAGGTTCTGCATAACCCAATTTCCCCCCCTAACCATTAAAAACTACAGACACCTTAGGATGTTGATCCAGCCAGTGTTTGTTGGGCGGGGGAAACGACGCCTCAGTACTGCACTAATTTATCTTGGAGATGAACCTAATGGTATCAAAGTTTTAGTTAACTGTTTCAGGGGCTAGACTTGGCAAAACCTTACTTTTCTAAACTTAAGGAACATAACACAATCTTTCCCATCAGTACAGAATTAGTTAAAAACTAAATTAATCATGCAACTGCTTTCTGGGCAAGGGGACAAATCTACACCATCAGCTCAAATGGAAACCACTAAATGGAAGCACCAGGCTACTGGAAACAGGCCAATTTTCCTGTTTTGTGAGCCAAAAGTTCTGTAGACAGATTAAAAATCCTCGAGATCAACTATGCTCCCTGACTTATTTGTGGGGCCAACCTTGAAGAACCCCTATCCTCATGGAAATCCCTCAGCAGACAATCGGAAAATTTGAACTTCTAATATTTTCAGCAAAAAAGCAAAACTTTTCAGTTAACTAACAAAGCTATATTACAGCAATATAACTGCCCAAGATCTGTCCGCCTGTTATTTCACTCTTGTCCCATTTGGAACTCCCTTTTTTGGTGAACATTAAAAACCATTTTAATGTTGGGTTTCTTAAAAACCTCAGAGCTCAGTTGGTAAAGAATCTGCCTGCAATGCGGGAGACCTGGGTTTGATCCCTGGGTTGGGAAGAGCCCCTGGAGAATTCCATGAACTATACAGTCCATGGGGTCGAAGAGTCGAACAAGCCTGAACTTTCACTTCAAAACCCATCTTAATCCACATCACAGGACCAATATCAGAGATGAGAAAGAAAAACGAAGCTGTGTTAAGAGTAACATTTAAATTTCCTATCTCCTTACTTCTGCAATTAAAAAAAAAATAGGGGCAATAATTCTATATAGTCCTTTCCTGCAGTCACTAAAACCAGAAGAAGTAGCCTTCACAATTCTGTCCTGCTGGAGGGTCAGAGGGTGGTGAAGGTACTTAAAACCAAGCAGGGTTATACAATACTAACAAACAGAAAGGTCCACTGAAGTTTTAAACAGCAGTGTAAAACTAATTATGGGTCGCAAAAGGAGATGCAAGATGGGGGATATCAAAATTTCTATTCGGTCATCTAAACTTCTAGAGAAAACTACCTTTGGAGTCTCAAGTTCCCACTTCCGGCTTTAGGGAGGGAAAAAAAAATTCTTTCAGCTTTCAAAGAAATAAAAACACCCCCAACGAAAACGCTCTCCTTACACTTTCAGTAACCCAGCAGCCGTACAACCGCCACTTACTAGATGAAAAGGTCTGTCCAAAGACCTGTGGACCAAAAAACGTGCTTTGGTTTCTAAAGCGATGCCTTCCAGACTAAATCTGAGAGCACCTCGAGTTCCTAGATTACCATTTTTCAATTTTTTTTTAGAAACTTTTTTGTTGACGGTTCTGCACAAACCGCTGTGGCTCACACCAACCCCTGTATTCTCCAAAGTAACTTGTCAAGACAGGACCAATAAAAGCGGAGACCTAATTCGATCTTTACGGTGACACGCATTTATTGCCCTGGTTACCTCCAGATTCGAGTGGCAGGGAAGGATAATTTAACATCCACACACGTCTAAAGGGCGAAAAGTTCAGCTATTTGAGAACCTCATAAAATGACACAAGTACCGCAGCGGCGCACTGAGCGCTTTAGTGAAGTTGCAGGGAACACGGGTCCAACTTCGGCCTGGGCGGAATTTCCCCAAAATTTCTGGAGGGGGTGGGGGCGGTTCGGAGCTTCGTTGCACCGCGCAAAGTGGGTCTCACGTGCACCGCCGGGCTCCCCGGGGGAGAGCTGTGTACCGCACAGGCACAGCGTGCGCCCTCTGCCCGGGTCCCGGGAGCGCCCCGGACCACGCGGAGGGAGGGCGGCGGGGTCCCCTGGGGGCCCGCGAAAGGAGCGTGGGGCCCAGAGGCCCGGTGGGGCCTCCCGGCCCGGAGCCCGAGAGCGACCAGGGCCTCACCTTACTGCGGTCCTCCTCCTGCTGCTGCAACACCTCGGGAACCGCGGCCATGGCGACGCGGATCTCGAGCGGGGCCGCCTGGCTGTGCGAGGAGAGAAGAGGCTGGGCCGCCGCCACCGCCAGGGCGCCTCTCAGGGGAAGGGGCGGCCGCGGCCCCGCCTCCGCCAGCCTCCCTGCCCGACGGCGGCGGGAGGCCTCGAGATTCCGCCACCGTCCCAGCAGCCCCGGGAAAGGCGAGCGGCGCCCCCACGTGCTCCCCCAGGGCGGCCTCCCCCGTCCCCGCTGCCGTCCATCTTGGAGCCGGGCAAAGAAGCGACGCGGGGGCCTACCCTCGCTCCGGGCCACCCGGAAGCCGCCAACCGCAGGGCCGCCCTGGGGACGCGGAAACCCAGGGACTCTAGCAGCGAGGCGCGTCTCAAGAAAGGGTGCGCGCGCTTGTGCCGGGGGAATTTATTACTCAACCAGAGCCCAACATGGCGACGAGCTCTGACGTCACGAGATCTCGCGAGAGAGAAATGGCGCGATTTGGAGGCGCCCGGGCTCCCGCCGGAGGGAGGGTTTCCCCACAGAACTCTGGAAAATGCACGGAGCTGGGGGGCGACCAGGTATAGGGGCGGGGCATGAGCGCCGCAGTGCTTGCTGGGGCCGCCGTGCCTGGGCGGGGCGTAGCCTGAGGGCAAAGCGCGGGACGGACGAAAGAACCGGTCCGCGGAGACGTTCGCGCTCTGAAGCTAGCGGAGGGGCACCGGCTTCTGAGGTACCTCCCTGCCGGCTGTTCCCTACCGTGATTCTCGCGCGAGGAGTCGCAGCCGGCCTGGTCCTGTGGGGCTCCGCCTAAGCGCGTACATGGCGGCGGGGCCCTACTGACCGCCCCTGGCGATTCAGACCGGTCGGGAGCGCGAGTGCCCAGTCTTGAATGGATCCTAGCGGCGCCCACTGTAGGGGGTGTGAGGGGTTAGATGAGAGCTCTCCCTCCATGCTGCTTTTCAGAAAGTCTGGTTTTCAATCTTATGGTTACCTGGGGAGAAGGGGGGAGGAATAAATGGCAGATTTGGGAGTGACATATTGTTGCTCTTGTTCAGTCGTGCCCGACTCTTTGCGACCCATGGACTGCAGCCCAGCCGGTGGACTGCAGCACGCCAGACTTCTGTCCTCCACCGTCTTCTGGCGTTTGATCAAATCCATGCCCATCAAGTTGGTGACGTGAGCTTCCCTGGTGGCTCAGACGGTGAAGATAGTGATGCTCTCTCACCGTCTTATCTTCTCTTGCCCCCTTCTTCCTTTGCCTTCAATCTGTCCCAGCATCAGGGTCTTATTGGAAAGACCCAATCTTTCCTTATTGGAAAGACCGCTCTTCACATCAGGTGGCCAAACTATTGGAACTTCAGCAGCAGCCCTTCCAGTGACTATTCAAGGTTGATTTCCTTTAGGATTGACTGGGTTTGATCTCTTGGCTGTCCAAGGGACTCTCAAGAGTCTTCTTCAGCACCACAATTTGAAAGGGTTGTGACACATACCCCACTACTTCTGAAGAAGGAAATGGTAACCCACTCCAGTATTCTTGCCTAGAGAGTCCATGGAGTAGCAAAGAGTCGGACACCACAGCACATATGCAAACAAGGACCTGCTGTAAAGCACAGAAAACTCTACTCGATACTCTGCAGTGGCCCATATGGGATAAGAATCTTAAAAGAGAGGGGATATATGTGTATGTATAACTGACTCACTTTGCTCTACACCTTAAACTAATATAACACTGTAAATCAGCTATACTCCAATAAAAAAATTTTTTTTTTCCCCCAGAAATCTGATGTTTAGGCATTAGTGGTTAAACTGCTAAGTGTGACCACCAGGCCTCTCTAGCGTCCTGTCCTGTGTTTCTTTGTATCACACAGAGTTCCCTTCATAGGCGGCAGTTGGCACCATAGTGAGTGTTAGGGACACGTTGTCCCAAGCTGTCTGCTATTTCACATTTAACAAATGCTGGTCCTTCAAAAGTAGTTTTGTACAAATGGTACCAATTCCAAGCTCACCTGCAGTACAAGACAAGAAATTGACTGATAAGCTGTTGGGACAAGGAATAGCAACTTTATCTGGAAAGCCAGCAGACCCAGAGGATGGTGGACTAGTGCCCCAAAGAGCCATTTTTCCAGAGTTAGAATTTAGACTCCTTTTATCCTAAAAGAGGAGTGGCATGTCACTGGTTGTTGCACACTTCTTGGTGCAGGAATCCTTTGTTCTTATAGCTGCCCAGGGAGGTCTGGTCACAATGCTCCTAAAAACCTCAAACAAGACAATTATTTTCTGTTCTGTAACTTTTTATGCTTGGAAATGTGTTAATACCTTTAAAGATCAGAACTCTGAGAATGGGCCCTCCTGTATATTCCAGGCTATAGGCATAACATTCTCCTACAAAAGGTGCAAAGCCCACATTAAGCCCCGGCAGGGAACTAAGGTTAGAATTAAAAGAATAGATCCAATATGGAGTCATTTGTTCTCTGTTTAAAACATGTTGAAAAACTTATTGAATGCAATTTTAAAGAGCAATATCATACCGTTGCAGCTTTCACTTTGATAGTTCAAACATTTAACACATCTAACACCACTTTTTCTTTGATAGGAAAGCAAAAATTAAAAAGGCCTTCAACGTTACAAGTATACCAGAGGGAAGTGAAAAAAAGTCTAAAGATGGAGGTATTTCAGACCATCTGCAGACAGCTTCAGAGTTCAAAGAGGTTTTTGTAGAAGCAGCCCCCCGTGTTGTTTTCTCCACTTCCTCTTATTTGTGTGGCCGGAAGAAAAGAGTGAACCCTTATGAACAAGTGGACCAGGAAAAATACTCTGATTTGGTCAGGTCTGTCTTGTCGTTCAGAGGCCATGCTCGGACTCCACAGTCTCTGTTCGAGGAAGATGCTTTACTCTACGGACCGGTGAGTAAGAGTAAGGCCCCAAAGCAAGAAGAAGAAGCAGGAGTTCCACAAAACTGGTTTCCTCTGTTCAATCCAGAGAAAAGCATAAAACCAGACCCAGCAAGGGATCCTCCAGTTCCTCTGAAAATCCCTTTGCAAAGGAATGCGATACCAAGCGTGACCCGAGTCCTGCAGCAGACCATGACGTCAGAACAGACTTTCTACCTGGAGAAGTGGAGGCAGCGCATGATTCTGGAACTAGGAGAGGATGGCTTTGCCGAATATACTTCAAGTAATCTTCTCAATCCTGATTCTTAACAGTTATTATGTTTCCCAGAGTAGAAGGCACCCCTATAGCTAAGGAGGAGCTGCTTTCAGATGATAGTATTAACAGCGTTTTTTTATAACTCACTTCATTATCATGACAATCCTATGAAGCACAGATACCATTATCCCCATTTTACAGATAAAGCAGAGATAAATACTTTGACTAAAAGATGTATAAAATTCATTTGTTTTATAAGCTATAGACTTTATTAGAATTTCCTGTTTTATTTTTTTTTTTAATGGAATAGTCGATCATCACATAATGGAGTTCTAGTTGTTGCTAGGCTTTCTGTTCAGAATCTAGTAAATGCCCCTTTGGTCTGCTTATCAGCAGTGACTGACTCATAAATTTAAAGACGCAATAAGTCAGAATGTGTGATCTGTATTTAGATCTTAGTAAACTGAGGTAGATGTTCAGAGCCTGCAACTCCTGTCCTAACTCACTAACTTGAACAACCAAGGAGAATAGCTTTTGTAAAACAGATTCCACCCAAAAGCAAGATGAAAGAAGAGAACGTTAGTACAGGTGAATTCGTCGCTCCCCAGCAGGATCACAGTTGTTAAAGCTAAGTTTGCACTGAGCATCCTTTAGTCCGCACTTCCCAGAGTGCAGGACATGCACCCATACTGGTCCAGAAGCACTTTAATTTTTAATACAGGAGTAATACTTATTTTGAGGCATCTTAGAACAAAGATATGTGTATGCATAACACATTAAACTTGTGGTCATATGTGTTTTAAAGGAAAAATGTTAAGTATTTAGGTGGTGTTTGGATATGGCAAAAATGGTCAAGTGCTATATAAATTCCTCAGCTGCCTCAGCCAAGGACTGCATGCTGGGGCTGACTACCTTCTTAACGTGGTTAATTAGTAACAACAACCAAATTTCTCAGCCTGTTAAACAAGCAGCATTTTTAAAAAATATTTTAATGGCATTTTAAGTTTTTTATCTGAAACACTAGAATTTAAAATGGACATTGTTTCCTATGGAAAGTTTTGTTTTGTTTTATTCTCTTTAAACCAGAAACAGCTTGTGGGAATCTAAGAAACCTGCTGGGACGTTGCGTACCTAGGTCTGTAGCTCTTGGCACAAAGGAAGGAAGTACTTTGCTGGCTCTTTGATAAAGGAGTCGAGTTGTTTGGTTTGAGCCACCCCGATATCCCAGGCAGAAAGAAAACTGGTTGACTCCATGAAGTCAACTTTATAGATCTAGATTACTATGATATGATTTCTCCGTCAATTTAGGATCAACCTTAAACAGGCAGAATTAATTTTTTTTTTTTAATAATGGGGCAGTCACATACAGATTCATGTCATGGCCCAAAATAAAGAAGACAGAAAAAGAGCAGGAAGGGACGTCCCTGGCAGTCTAGTGGCTCCACTGCAGCAGCGCTAGTTCATCCCTGGTCAGGGAACTAAGATGCCACATGCTGTACAGTGTGACCAAAAAAAAACCCAAAACATGGGGTCATTTTCCCAAGCACCAATTTACCTTTTGAAGATTGCAGAGGATAAGAAAGTCTGACTTTGATTTATACTTGTGTTGATCCTAGTGGGAAAGCTGGGGTTTATTTTTTCCGTTTTTTTTGTTTTTGTTTTGTTTTGCTACATTGAATATTTGTTAATTCTAAAATACCCATGCTTGTCAGTTAGAATATAGGAGATTCATGATTTTTTTGTTGTTAATATAAGACTTGAAAACACTGCACTTTTATTCCTTCAATTTATTCAAGGAACACTCCAACTTAATTGCTATCTGCAATAATGCTTAAATCTTTTAAAATTTATTTTCACAAGTTGAATCATGTTTAATGTTCTTAGCTTTACCATCCTAAGGGATCCTGTAACCCAGATCCTCATGTTTGTTGCCTTGCACCTTACATGTGAAGAGCTCGCCAGGGGTGAAGACTGCACTGGAGAGTGGGTTGTCTCTTAGCTTGGCTCTTGATAAAGCCGTTTTTCTCCTTCCTGTTTTTAACATGTTTGTGTTCTGCTTCATTAAAGCTAATCTGTAGATGAAAACTACACTTCTTTTCCCTGGGTTTTAATTCCATAAGTCTTAAACATGTGTAGGCCTTTTATGTAATGATAAGTCCAATTAAGCCAGGTAAATTTGGAGTGGAATAACTTAGGTCCTCAGTTGAATTTCACTTCACTTTCTAAGTTGTGTCCCCAGAGCAATTCCATTTTTTGCCAGTAATAGAACTGACCTTTCAAAATCTTTGTAAAAACAACTTGGCAAAGGTGCTATGGTTCGACATTGCCTCATTAGCTGAGATGACTCCCCATTTTCTGTGGGTGTGTCTCCAAGCACGTCTGTTTCCTCCTCTGTTTCTGTGTGTCACGCTACCTGATGGCCCCTGAGTTTTCTTCTTGCTGTACTGGGTGATGGGCTGGAGTGAGCATGGACTCTGAGGCCAGGCCCATGCAGCTTTTTGCTTTGGGAAGTTTAATAGCCACTGCCTGGGCCTCATTAAAATGGGGGTGAAGAACCTTACCTTGCCAGGTTGCTGTGTTTGAAAGTTAAGTTTGAAAGTGCCAAACTTAGTGCTTAGCGTAGCAACACCCTTAATCAAGAGTCTTTCCTCCCTTAATCAAGAGTCAAGTGAATATATAATATATCTCGCACTTGTTGAATATGTTTGTGTCCTCTTTTCTTAACTTAAAAGTGTATGAGGAAAAAAAAACGAGGACAGAGCCACTATCTCAGGCTGCTCTCGTCCTAAAAGCAAGCGCAGGTGCAGAATGTCATGTTTTCCTCCCCTCCCCCAAGCCCCACAACGTTAATCCCTGCATGCCTTGATTTTCATGCCTTTCCTGTCACTAAGCCTATTGGTAAAGGACGCTTCCACCAGTGTTTATAAGTCAGATTTGGTTGTAAAAAGAACCATAAACAAGTGCAGTTCTCTAAATGTCTAACAACTGTCACAGCTGGTTAACTTACTGGTTACCTACATTAAATGAATTCTAAAATTCACAGTGCTTTGTGAATTCACTAGGTATGGTCCTGCAGCCCCCAAATCTTCAATTCTAGCTTTGGCCTAATTCTACTAGAAATGCTTCATTTTAATCCATTGTATTATCTAAGCTCTTCTAGTCCCTTTTGTTCTCAAAGTGCGTTCTTAGGTTTCACAGGAGGCCGAAATACGGTTTCTTAGAGGTTATCACTTAAAGGAAATTCATGTGATTTTTAATTTCACTCTTCAGAGTCTTATAGAGTATTTGTTCTTTAGTACTAGCTTTGTTTGGGGTATTTTTTGTTGTCCCTTTCTTCTGATTTTCTTTTCAGACATGTTTTTACAAGGGAAGCAGTTTCATGAAGCCTTGGAAAGCATACTTTCACCCCAGGGGAACTTAAAAGAAAGAGATGAAAGTCTCCTTGAATCTGGCTACATCCAAAGTGTGCAGCATGTTTTGAAAGACATCAGTGGAGTGCGGGCCCTGGAAAGTGCAGTTAAACATGAGACCTTACAGTATGTGGGTCTGCTGGACTGTGTGGCTGATTATCAGTAAGTATATTTGATTTTTCACATCAAGTGTGGAGGTGAGTTAATTCTGGGTGGACGCATGGTTCCCATCCAGCACTAGTTTTCCTCTCAACTCCTGCTTCAAGGTAGAGCCTGTGCTAAGTCACATCAGGTGAGAGCCACATCATCCTTGTCAATCTAAGTGCCCAAGTCAGGGTGTTTGGCGGAGGAAAGATGTAACTGTCCAGTATGGCTAGGATGGCCTGTTTTCCAGCATGTCCGCCCGCCCCCCACCCTCAGGCAAGGTACCAGCCATAAGATCCAATCTGATTCCTGCATTGTTTTTCCTGTTTCTCTAAAAATGACACCTTGGTCTATTGGTCTATTGGCCCAACTTTCTTCAAGGCTTCCATGCAGTGTTTGACATGCATAGGAACACTGAGCTCACTAAAACTTCCTGTGATCTTTAAATTGCTGCTGTTACTGTTTTCCCCACTTACTCCAGATTTCAAGGGTAGATATAATCTGCAGATATCCATATTCCCCAAAAAAGCATGTGAGCAATAAAGACGGTGGGGGCAAAATCTGTTAGTGTAACCTTTGGAACTCTGGTTAAAAGATACTGGGCTCTGGAGACATGCTGCCTGAGTTTGGTTTCTGGGTTTTCTTCTTAACTTTGGGCTACTTACTTAGCTTCTCTGTACCTCCATTTGTTCATCTGTAAAACAGGACAAATAATAGTACCTACCTCACAGGTTTGTTACAGAGGTTAAATGAGACATTCCTGGTACAGTACTTAAAATGTATACAGAAAGTGTTAGCCTTGTTATTTTGACCCTCTTCTGTCTTTTTAACTGCTGTTTAGTATGAATGAACTGTATCCACTTCCATATTGGGAGCTCTCAGGTTATTTCTAGAGTTTAACAGTTACAAACTGTAGCAGTAACCAGGTCTCCTTGTGTTCTGTCTGGACAGTTTTTTTCGGCAGGTGCACAGGTTCATTGGTTTGTTTTGGTGAGCAACCTATGAGATATGAGTAAATCCAGTCGATCTGAAGTAGGCCTGGGCACGAATAGTTCTTCAATTCTCCAGGCACTTGTCACTTGCACCTGGGATATCAAACCATTGCTCTGTGGTACAGACCTGAAAGGGAAATTGCGGGGTCACAGGGAACGGGTGTTTTAACACTGTGTCTCATCATTCCAGTCTGCGTTTCAAAATAAATTAGGCTAAGCACCTTTTCATTTGTTAAAGAGCTATTTGTGGACTGTCTTACTGCAATTTTAATTTGGGTTTATACTATTAAGATTTTTTTTCCATAATATTAAGTTCTATAAGTTATAGTACATTTCTGGAAACAGTGGTACATGGCAGAAGTCGATACTGTAGGATATTTTGATTTTATCGAGAGAACTGGGAATGGCAGCCCCCTGGGGATGCTAGGGCCTCTCTTCGTTTGCAGAGATTGTCAAGCTTTACAGAATGGAAAACAGTTCCAAAGATGATGTGTTACCTCTACATCTGCACCATCCAGTAGGGCAGCAGTGGGCCCTATGGGCCACTAAGCACTTGACTGGGGCTGGTCCAAACTGACGTGCGCTGTAAATACACAAACTAGATTTCAGGGAGTTTGCACAAAAAACAATGTAAAATATCTCACTAACAACTTTTTAATGTTAATTATATACTGAAATGATCATATTTTGGATATATTGGGTTAAATAAAATGTTAAGATTTTACCTGTTTCTTTTTGGATGTAACTACTGGAAAATTTTAAATGGTGTGTATAGCTCACATTTTCTTTCTTTTAGATAGCGCTCCTCTAGCCTGGTTTTATAAATACCTTGCATAGGTTCTAACTCCAGGGCTATGTTAACAGGAGGATCTCCCTCTGAACAGCTGGTTTTGAACCTGAAGTCAAGGCAGAGCAGTAAGAGTGCTTGAGGGTCACTGGTTCTCAACCCATCCGCCTTGCAGTCCTTTTGACACGTTCGGTTGGCAAGTGTAAAACCCTACCAGGATAGGGGAGAGGAAGGAATGTACTAGTTATTTTACTAAAAAAAATGTGGCAGGACTTTTTCTTTTCCCTAAGATCCCTAATAGAAAGTAATATATCCCTGCCCTGTGTGTAAACTTCTAGGACAGGAACCAGGTCTTCTCATTTGAATTTCTACATATTGCTGGTACCTTTTAAGTGTTGATGGACTTGAGCTCCAGGTTTGCTTTCTGAGGCGCCATGATGCTTGGTCCCTTACAATGGGGACTTTGCTGCTGGTCTGTTGTGGTTCATTCTGATAGACATTTGAAGCAAAATCAACTAAGATAATAGCAGATGTAGTTTCAATTCCCTTGTCAACTATTAAACTGTGGAGGTCCAAAGAGAAGCCTAGAAAGTTTAGAGGCTTTCTCTGGGGAGACTTTCCCAGTCCTGGCCCTGGGCCCTCACTGCAGCCCTGTGGTCAACCCCTTCACACCTCGTCACTGACCTGAATGAGGGGCTCAATACCTCTTCAGTTCCAAGGAAAGCTCAAGAGGGCTGTCTGCTTGGAACTGGGGGCAATGGAAGCCATAGTCATTGCGTGACAAGCAGCAAACTATAGTAAGAACAGGGTTAACCTAACAGAGTCTCAGTTTGAGCTGTCACCTTCAAGGGCAGTTTGAGCTGTCACCTTCAAGGGCTTCCTTTGGTTTCTCTCTAGGGGCAAGCTTTGTGTGATTGATTGGAAGACATCAGAGAAGCCAAAGCCTTTCATCCGAAACACATTTGACAACCCACTGCAAGTCGTGGCGTATGTCGGTGCCGTGAACCATGACGCCAACTACAGCTTTCAGGTCAGGATGCAGAGCCTGGCTTGCTTCAGGCTTTGCCCATGCCAGGCCATAGCGCCTTCAAGTTCTGTCCTGTGTGTATCTGACCTCTTCCTCTGTTCTGTCCTTCTGCACTTCACAGAGCACTTTCCCCACTTCCTGGGCTTTTTGTTGTTAATAGTTCTTCAGTGATCACAGCGGGTTCTTTATGTTCATCTTTCTGTTCTTGTGTATCATCAGCCCATCTTAGAAACTGAGGCGGGGGCTCTCACTGCTGATTGTTTTGTTCTGGGCTTGCCCTGGAGTAAGAAGGGAGCGAGCCTCAGTCCTGGTGCCGCTGCAAACTCTGGAATCGCCCTGCTCTTTCCTAGGTTCAATGTGGCTTGATCGTGGTGGCCTACAAAAACGGGTCCCCTGCCCACCCACATTTCATGGACGCCGAGCTCTGCTCCCAGTACTGGGCAAAGTGGCTTCTTCGACTGGAAGAATATACAAAGAAGGAAAAGAACCAGAATATCCAGAAACTAGATTAGGGGCAGGAAGCCTCATGGGAACAGGAAGCGCTTGTTCACAGTCGGGAAGTTGGGTCGCTGTTTGCTGTGATCTGAGATCAGGTGCCATAGGGTCTGAGAGCTGCATCAACACAGGCGCAACCAGTAACTTGGTGGAATTACTGCAACCAAAACAGTGAAGCCAGAAAAGTTAAATTCAAAGAATCGGACTCGTGCCCATAAAAGACCAGCTCCGCTACCTCTGGCTGGCATTTCCCTGGATAAGGGGCAGGCAGCACTGGACTGGCACAGTGTTGGTGACTCTCAGACCTTCTATGTCCAGGGCAGGACGTTCAGTCTTCACACTGAGACATTCAGGGCGGTGAGGTTTAGTGTGCCAAGCGCTTCCCTGGGGCACACCGCGGGGATGGGGCCACACACCCCCAGGGTGTGTATGCAGTGAGAATTCCTATCAGCTAACTGCTTCTGCCAGTGGAGGTTCCTAAATCATGCCTTAGGTTTTGGGGTTCCCTGTATTTCATACGAGGAAGAAAGGATCCATTTACCATTTTTAAAGAATAAACGTGATCTCTTAGCCTCCAGTAAACATTGCTCTCTGGAAAGATGGTGCACACTCCCCATATCGTTGCATTGCCCCTTGGCCTTCCTCCAGGTAATTCTTAGAAGCGGCTGGGCCCTCTCTGACAACCGTACTTCTGGGTATTTTGGTAGCTATCTTCTGGTTTGAGTCAAGGAACTGTGTACATGGACAAAATTGTTTATGGAATTTTCCAGCTACAGGGAATAATAATGACATGTTTTGGTTTTTTTTTTTTTCCCTGTAATCAGTGATAAAATTGATTAGTAGTCACTGGGTTTGGGAAACCTAAATAAACACCCACTACCACCCTGAGGGATGGCTCCCTGTTTCATAGAGTAGGTTAGCACTTAAGTTACAGTTGCTATCTTAAAATAGTAGGTGCTACAGTCATTTTTTGCTTTCATTAGCCATTAATTATAAGAAATAAAAGATGAAGTAAAGGCTTTTGGTTTTGCTTTTTATTTAAATGTGTGCATTTACAGGGTGATTTCACAAACCTGGAATTGTTTAGATTTTGTTTGTAAATTCAGAATCTTAACCCATCTTAATCTTGACCCGGTAGCTTTGGGGTGTGTTACACGCATATGCACACACGGTCACCTCACAGGGAAAGTGAGCTTTGAGTGGGGCGGAGGATTGAGGGAGACTTTGTGATGACTCCCCACACCTCTCATGCTTTTCAAACAGCCTAGTGAGTGAGTGAGTGAAACTCGCTCAGTCGTGTCCAACTCTGCGACCCCATGGACTATAGAATCCATGGAATTCTCCAGGCCAGAATACTGGAGTGGATAGCCTTTCCCTTCACCAGGGGATCTTCCCAACGCAGGGATCAAACCCAGGTCTCCCACATTGCAGACAGATTCTTTACCAGCTGAGCCACAAAGGAAGCCTCTTAAGCAGCCTGTATTCCTGTAATTTCTGAAGTCAGGAATCATGTGAGACTATTTGGAGTGTCCCAGATGGTGTGGCCCCAGCCCCACCAAGCACCACCTTGGAGTTCAGAAGCCCAGACCCAGCAAGTTCTCTCTGGTGAAGATAGTCACACCCTGGACCTGTCATTCTGCACCCTGAGCTAGTTCAGTTCAGTCCCAAGCTAGTTCAGTTCAATCGCTCAGCCATGTCTGAATCTTTGTGACCCCATGGACTGTAGCACGCCAGGCCTCCCTGTCCATCACCAACTCCCAGAGTTTACTCAAACTCATGTCCATTGGGACATGATGCCATCCAACCATCTCATCCTCTCTTGTCCCCTTCTCCCGCCTTCAATCTTTCCCAGCATCAGGGTCTTTTCCACTAAATCAGCTCTTCACCTCGGGTGGCCCAAGTATTGGAGTTTCAGTTTCAGCATCAGTCCTTCCAATGAATATTCAGGACTGATTTCCTTTTGGATGGACTGGTTTGATCTCCTTGCTATCTAAGGGACCCTCAAGAGTCTTCTCCAACACCACAGTTCAAACATCAGTTCTGTAGCGCTCAGCTTTCTTTATGGTCCAACTCTCACATCCATACATGACTACTGGAAAAACCATAGATTTGACTATATGGAACTTTGTTGGTAAAGTAATGTCTCTGCTTTTTAATACGCTGTCTAGGTTGACCGTAGCTTTTCTTCCAGGGAGCAAGTGTCTTAATTTCATGGCTGCAGTCACTGTTTGGAGTGATTTTGGAGCCCAAGAAAATAAAAGTCTGTCACTGTTTCCATTGTTTCCCCATCTATTTGCCATGAAGTGATGGAACCAGATGCCATGGTCTTAGTGTTTTGAATGTTGAGTTTTAAGCCAGCTTTTTTACTCTTCTCTTTCATCAGGAGGCTCTTTAGTTCCTCTTTGCTTTCTGCCATAAGAGTGGTGTCATCTGCATATCTGAGGTTACTGATACTCCCCCTGCAATCCTGATTCCAGCTTGTGCTACATCCAGTCCAGCATTTCACATGATGTACTCTGCATATAAGTTAAATAAGCAGGGTGACAACATACAGCCTTGACGTATTCCTTTCTCAATTTGGAACCAGTTCGTTGTTCCATGTCCGGTTCTACCTGTTGCTTCTCGATCTGCATACAGATTTCTCAGGAGGCAGGTAAGGTGGTTTGGTAGCCCCATCTCTTGAAGAATTCTCCACAGTTTGTTGAGATCCATACAGTCAAAGGCTTTAGCATAGTCAATGAAGCAGAAGTAGATGTTTTTCTGGAGCTCTCTTGCTTTTTCTATGATCCAGTGGATGTTGGCAATTTGCTCCCAAGCTAAGGCGGTGCCAATTGTGCCATGAAGGACCCTCAATCTGCCCAGGAAGCCCTGCTGGGAGCAAGGACAATTACAGCCTCCCTGCAGCCCCCACCCCTCAGCCTCCCCAGTGATGGATGCTCAGCCCTGGGGGTGCAGGGGGGTCAAGCGAAAAGCAGTTTCACTGCTGAGGCTCAGAAGAGCACATCTAAAGGAGCCACAGCTTTTCAAGAGTCGCCGTGGCTGTTACCGGTGTCTGGATTCCTCCTGCTCCCGTATGTGATGTGGTGTATTAACCTCCAGTGAAGTGAAACAGGACTTGCAGCAAGGAGAGAGTCTAATTGAGGATAATTCAAACATTTTGAAAAGGAGGTACAGATGCCTCTCCTGAGACTTCCTCACAAAAGTGCAGAACAGCCAAACTGCCCTGAGCTTTGAGAGCATCCGGTAGATGCAAAGCTGTCTGCTCAAAAACTATTCCCCTTTTTCATCTGCAATCTTACACTTTTTTTTTTTTTTTTTTTTTGGCGTGTGGCTTGTGGAATCTTAGTTCCCTGACCAGGGATTGAACCCGAGCCCCGGCACTGAAAGTGCAGAATCCTAACCACTGGACTGCTGGGAAACTCCCTACACCTTATTATTATTAATGCATTTAGCAGCTAGCAAAAGCTCCATGGTGGCACTGAAAGCCAAATTTCAATTTTTTCCCCCGCAGACTTGGATTCTTGCTCAGAGCCATTAGCCCCCATTAATCTGGGACCATTAACCTCAATAAACCTCTTCCAGTTCTAGGAAAGCTTGTCAACAAAATCCAACATAACGATTTTCGTAAGCATTCACCCTAGTGAATACAGGAAGTGAGTTAGTCCTAAGTCATTGTGTTTCTAGGTAACCCATTTGCATGGAGAATCCCACGGACAGAGGAGCCTGGCGGGCTATACTCCATGGGGTCACAAAGAGTCGGACACGACTGAGAGCACATAAAGTCATTCTTACTTAATTTGCCTACAGGCTTTAGAAGGAGTTGGAGGGGATAATTTGTTTTAATCACTGATCTTTCCACCTGAGCAATTATACATTTGATTATAACCTACCCTACCCTCCTCCTACACACAAAAACCAAAGCAAGGTAGGTTGGACCTTTTATGTTTAAAGAAACACCTTAGTCGTTTGGAGTTGGTGCCTAAGGAGAAACACTGTCTTAAACCAATCAGTTACTAAGTAAAAGACAGAAGTGACTCTCCTGGGTTCCCACCACCTCCTTCCTTTCCTTCCAGGTTAACAAGATGTCCTGGCTGGCATCTAACCGCTCAACTTGAAAACTATTTACACTAAAGAGAATTTCTAGGGAGACCACCTTATGTGAGCAAAGGCTTCCCTGGTGCCTTGACAATCACAGCTGTCAGGTTTAAGAAATGCATTTGTGAAGATCAATCATAAAACGCTATTCGGAGTTAGAGTGGGATTTGAGATTTTCCTTTTTGCTCAAGAGGTTTAGGGAGGGAGATGGGGAGATGGAGAGAAAAAAATAATAGGCATTACACATAAAAGCTCTTCTCCCTAATCCTGTTTCCCTCTCCCTTGAGGTGTGTGTGTGCCTGTTAAGTCACTTTAGTTGTGTCTGACTCTTTGCAACCCCATGGACTGTAGCCTACCAGGCTCCTCTGTCCAAGGGACTCTTCAGGCAAGAATATCGGAATGGGTAGTCATTCCCTTCTCCAGGGGATCTTCCTGACCCAGGGATAGAACTCGGGTCTCTGGCATTGCAGGTAGATTCTTTAACCATCTGAGCCACCAGGGAAGCCTCCCTTGAAATAAACACCACCATAAATTTGGTGCATTCTCTTTCTAGCATGTCCTTTTACAGTCTTTAAACTTAACACCTGTGCTGGTCTCCATGCA
Source organism: Bos mutus (assembly GCF_027580195.1). Taxonomy (NCBI): domain Eukaryota; kingdom Metazoa; phylum Chordata; class Mammalia; order Artiodactyla; family Bovidae; genus Bos; species Bos mutus. The sequence continues at coordinate 23,228,408 of NC_091629.1, forward strand.
TAACAGACAGTTCTGCTTTCTGTGTTGGTTTCTACCTCTGTCTCAACGCGAGTCTCAAGACCATCCAGGTTGATGCCCCTAAATCCAGCGCAGGGCCCCCAGCCACTCTGCATGTCCCCTCCTACTTGACAGTCTCACCCGTGAGCTGTTAGACTGTTCTTTCCCACCAACAGCGCTGCAGTGAGCACACCCACGTGTGCCTGTTCACAGGACACGCAAGGCACATGCAGTGCAGTGGAAGCAGATGTGGATCTTGGCCCTGCCACTTACCAGCTCTGTGACCTTGGGCAAGTTACCTGACCTCTCTGTGGCTGACTTCCTCATTTGTAAGTTGACGGGAAATGAGAGCATTTCTTTGAGCTGTGCAGATTAAATGTGGCTGCGTACCTGGCACACGACAGGAACCAGTACCTGTTGGCCATCCTCATCTTCATCAAAATGAGGCCTGCCGTGTCCACCCGGTCCCCATCGTGCCCGGCGTGAGCGTCACTGCCCAGTCCCCCCACCATTGTGACATCAGCTCCTGCTTCCACCATGCTAAGTCTTTTCAGTCGTATCCAACTCATGGCGACCCCATGGACTGTAGCCCTCCAGGCTCCTCTGTCCATGGGATTCTCCAGGCAAGAATACTGGAGTGGGTTGCCATTTCCTGCTCCAGGGATCTGCCCAACCCAAGGATCAAACCCTCGGCTCTTAATGTCTTCTGCACTGGCAGGCAGATTCTTTACCACTAGCGCCACCTGTGAAGCCCTTCCCGCTCCCACCAGTGCTGCTGAAATATCCTGCTTTCCTGCATCTTCACTATTAAGAGCGTGTAACATGCCAACATGATGGGGTGAAATTTTTTACTTTATAGCTTCAAAAGCATTATTGCTTGAATTGTTGTTTGTGTCGCTAAGTCGTGTCCGACTGCAACCCCAATAAATGTAGCCCGCCGGCTCCTCTAAAAATCTGTGTTAAAACGGGCCTGCCACCTAGTGGTGGGAGAAGATGGCCTGCAGTTAGGGCAAGAAGCCCACTTACGGGTGGACCCACGTGTACCTCATTGGGCATTTCAGTCATTCACACACATCTGAACTGAAGCAAACCACATGAGAGTTCTCTTCTTCCCATTTGAGGCAGCTTGTGATTCCTCATTTTTTCTGATACGACAGCGTGGAGACCTGGCTGCCCAGTTGTGGGCAGCCTCTTCCAGCCAATGACTGGGTCCCTGGCTCACAAGAGCAGTGGGGTAGATAGGAACAAAGCTGTTTACAGAATGCCAGTTTCTGAGGCTCCAGCTGGGGAGGCTTTCCCTGAGCAAACATCGTCCCATGCGGGGAGGTTCAGGAGCAGGTAGTCATCAGGGCTGTGCTGAAAAACTGCCTCCTGGGGCTGATCTGAGCCCCAGTCAACATCCTTCTAAACCAAGGCCTTGGACAGTCTGCTGTGAAGACTTCTAAGATCACAGCTGAGAAAGATGAGTGCACGAAAATGTTGTTCAGTCGCTAAGTCAGGTCCAGCTTTTTGCGACCCCATGGGCTGCAGCACGCCAGGCTTCTCTGTCCATCACTGATTCCCTGAGTTTCCTCAAACTCATGTCCGTTAAGTTGATGAAGCCATCCAACCATCTCATCCTCTCTCACCCCCTTCTCTTGCCCTCAGTTTTCCCCAGCATCAGGATCTTTGCCAATGAGTAAGTTCTTCGCATCAGGTGGCCAAAGTATTGGAGCTTCAGCTTTAGCATCAGTCTTTCCAATGAATAATCAGGGTTGATTTCCTTTAGGATTAACTAGTTGGATCTTCTTGCAGTCCAAGGGACTCTCAAGAGTCTTTTCTGACACCACAGTTCAAAAGCATCAATTTTTAGATGCTCAGCTTTCTTTATGTTCCAACTCTCACATCCACACATGACTACTGGAAAAACCATAGCTTTGACTAGATGGACCTTTGTCATCAAAGTGATGTCTCTGCTTTTTAAAACACTGTCCAGGTTTGACATAGCTATTCTTCCAAGGAGCAAGCGTCTTTTAATTTTGTGGCTGCAGTCACTGTCTGCACTGATTTTGGAGCCCAAGAAAATGAAATCTGACACTTTGCAACATGAAAATATTAATCCATACTAATCAAGGTTAGCAATACATATTAAAAGATCTCTCAAAAAATGTTCCATGAACGATAGGGTGTTAAAAAGCAATGAGTGGGACTTCTCTGGTGGCACAGTGGATAAGAATCCACCTGCCAATGCAGGGGACGTGAGTTCAATCCCTGGTCCCAGAAGATTCTACATGCCACAGAGCAGCTAAGCCTGTGCGCCACAACTATTGAGCCTGTGCTCTGAAACCTGGGAGCCCCAATAACTGAAGCCCATGTGCCCTAGAGCCCATGCTCAGCAACACGCAAAGCCACCGCAATGAGAAGCCCGCTCAGCGCAACTAGAGAAAGACCGCACAAAGCAATGAAGACCCAGCACAGCCAAAAATAAATAAATAAAAATATTTTTTGTTAAAGCAATGATTAACATAACACTGTAAAGAAACTGTACTCCAATAAAATTTTTTAATTAATTAAATGATTTCCACACTAAAAAAAAAAAAGCAATGATGCTGAGATGTCATATAACATGTCTGTAAGTCAGGACTGTCACTAAATGAATGGGATAGGAAACAATAAGAAAACAGTCTAAACAACAAGCAAAGGTCAATTGTGATTGGAAACATCCATTCAGGCCAGTCCCGTCTATGGCATGGGCTCCCGCATCTCTGAGCTGTTGTTTGCACCAAAGCCTTTGCCGAAAACAACTTCCCTTCATCCCTTTGTTTGACCGAGCCTTAGCTCTTTAAGTGCTTGGACCTGAGCCCCAGCCTGCCCTGATTAGTACAGAGTGGAGACAGGGAGCCTCAGCATCCAGCGGGCTGGACCCAAGTCCAGCCTTGCAGTGTCAGGCAAGTCACTCCCCGCCCCTGTGTTTCTCTCCTCATCAGGTAACTTGGACAGTTCTGACCCCAGTGCTGTCGCAAAAATTATTTCAAGGAAACGTGTGATGATGCTGGAGATGGAAGGGGTACTGGACAAGCATCTGTTCCATCCTCCTTGGAGCTGGCACCGATCAGCACGTGACGGGTCCACCCTCCTCTGGCCTCCTCTGGAGCCACTGTTTTCACCGCCCGTTTGCATTCTTAGTCGTCCTACCGTTTCTCTAGCTTCACCCTTCCAGATGTTTGTGTCGCCTCCCCACTCACAGGACACATCAACAGTGCCTGACAGATGCGGGGTCTTCAGTACATCCTCGTATGTGCTCATTAAACTGCCCCACGTGTGAATGCTTCTTTATCCATCACCAGGATCAGCAGTTACACACAAGGTGGGGAATTTTTTAAAAATCCAAGACCTGGTGACCAGCACAGAACATGACACGAGGGCCAGGTGGGCACAAGTTGTAAGCCTGTGTGCATCCTGAATGCAAGACCGAGAAAGTGAAAGAGGCTGATAAAAGTCACATGGAACAATTTTAAGAGAGATGAGTGGAAGGACAAACAATGAAAGGGAACTAGCCTGCCCGAGAAGAGCAGGAAAAGACCTGGGGGGTCAGGGTGGCCCCCAGAGACATTCTGGTTAGTTCTGGTCAGCTCTTTGCTGAGAGGCTGTGGCTTCACTCGTGAGCTTGGCAATTTGAAAGGTATTGTATGTAGATCTGAGCTCTTCCCTGGTGGCTCAGAGGTTAAAGTGTTTGCCTGCAATGCGGGAGACCTGGCTTCAATCCCTGGGTCGGGAAGATCCCCTGGAGAAGGAAATGGCAACCCACTCCAGTATTCTTGCCTGGAGAATCCCATAGAGAGAGGAGCCTGGTGGACTACAGTCCAGGGGGTCTCGAAGAGTCGGACACGACTGAGCGACTTCACTTTCACTTTTCACTCTCATGCACTGGAGAAGGAAATGGCAACCCACTCCAGAGTTCTTGCCTGGAGAATCCCAGGGACGGGGGAGCCTGGTGGGCTGCCGTCTGTGGGATCGCACAGAGTCGGACACGACTGAAGCGACTTAGCAGCAGCAGCAGCAGACTGTAAACTCCATGTCTGTCTTGTGTCCTCGAAATAAACTCTACCTCTTTTCTTGTTGCTGTTTTATTTATTTTTTTTAACTTTTTAATTTTTAAACTTTTTATTTTGTGTTGGCAAATAGCCGATTAATAACACTGTGATAGTTTCAGGTGAACCGCAAAGGGACACAGCCATACATACGCATGTATCCACTTCCTCTCCAAACTCCCCCTCCATCCAAGCTGCTGCATAACATTGAGCAGAGTTCCCAGTGCTGTACAGTAGGTCATTTTTGGTATCCATTTTAAATATACCAGTGTTAAACTCTACCTCTTGAAAAGAAAAGCCAAAAAGTTACCTTGCAAAGGTGTGTGAATCCAGAGAAGGGAAGAAATGGGGCTATTTTTACAATTCACCATGCTAATGGCATGACCCAGACAAGTTATACAAAGTCTTTGAGCCTCAGTTTGTAAATGGGCAAGATCATAACTATTTTGTAGGGTTTTTATAGAGATTAGAAATAACAAATGTAAAGTCCCTTGCACATAACCGATACTCAGTAGTAGCTGTGTTATTGTTGCGAGTAATGAAGACGTTTCTTCTCTATTGGGCACGAGTGTTTCCTAAACTTCTGTCAATCCTGTACCACCACCAGGACGTTCACCATACCCAAGGACCACTTAGACAATTATTTACACAATGTTTTTCTTTCAACACTCTCTTATTTGAGGAAATGTATTTCAAAAGCAAACTGTATCTCACCACCACTCTGAAAAAGAGCTATGACCTGCTGTAAACAGGAGGCAATGTAAAATAAAGACAACAGAAATAAAACAGTGCTCTTCATTCTAACTCAGTTCGCTTGCTTTCTGAAGGTCAAATCTGAGGCCCACTTTCTCTTGGTTAAAGAAGCGCCAAAAGCTACGGCTACAGAGGTTTTCTTCTTAGTGTAATTGGAGAGATAAGAGGCCTTTTTCATAGTGCGCTCAGGTTATTTGGAGCAGCACACAGAATGGTCTCGAGTTATCAGGAAAACACTGAGTCCAGACTAGAGACCAAAGGGAGAGAATGGCCTGTCTGGCCCCCTCCCACCCTCATGACGGCCGTGGGCCTCTGAGGGGCTCTAAGACGGGAGATATACCTTGGGACAAGGTCTCAGGTGTGTCTCCTGGACCTGTCACTTCCTAACCACATAACCCTGGGCCCATCCATTGGTAAGTAGGAAACCTTTGTTTTCTCAATGGCAGAACGCAGCTGGTAACTTCTCACGTGCCTCATGGAGTGGCCATAAGACCCAATTGTGAACGAACTTGTATGTCGTTTTCCTTCTTAATCTGTAAACTACTGTATAAACAGAGCCAGTTGTGTGGATAGTCCCTGAGGCCAGGCATGAAGAAGTGGGAGCAAAGGGGTGAAGTCAGAGGAAGGGAGAGCCTGCCTGCTAGCCGCTGGTATAGCTAGATGACCAAGTGCAGGCACACTGGTGATGGAATCAGTGCCCTTACAGGAAGAAGCCAGAGAGCTGGCTTGCTCTCCTCCCGCCTCCTGGGGACACAATGAGAATTTGGTGGCCATCTGCAACTGGAAAAGGACCTTCACTAGAACATGCTGACCACTGATCTTGGACTTGTGGCCTCCAGAACTGGGAGAAATACATTTCTGTTGTTTTAAGCCACCCCATTTATGGTACTTTGTTATAGCAGCCTGAGCTAAGGCTTCTTAGTAAGAAGCTGAGAACTTCAGCCTGCAGGTTTCATGGTGTTGCAGGTGGACCAAAGCTCCATGGGGCTAAATGCCCCTAGGGCCACCCTCAGCCAACAGATCACACGCAGTGGATGAAGAGCCAGCTCCCCACCCCTCGGGGTGCCCTGAGCCCCCAGCAATAACCTGCTTCTGGTTAACCCTGGGCTGTCTTCTCTTTCCCTTTAACTTCCCTGGGACCACATCAAGCCCTGTCTGCTGCCCGGACAGTCATGATCTGGTCAACTGGATGAATGGACAAGACGCTTGGCAGCAAAGGACAGGGGCACAGCTTGCCCACCGCCCCACACAGGCTGCTGCTCCCAGCACGTCCAGACCACACAGGGCACGTGCACAGCCTACAGCTCCTGCACAGGAAAAGTGCTTCTCAGCTGTCCCCACCAGCCTGCTATTTGTCATCCCATCCATCTGCTGTCCCCACGAAACACTCCCCCACGTCAGCTAAAATGGTGCACTGGGCTTGGAACCGGTTGAGAAAACGTCAGGCGGATGGAACTGAGGAAAAACCTGAAATAGCAACCCTGTGGACTGTTGTGGCGGCCGCAGGACTCGAGCCTCGGCACAGAAGGCCAGACTCCGGGGCCCAGGAGGCCTCTCCAGGGGGAATTGTTCCATGGTGTGGGGTGCAGGGAAGGCCCTGGGAGGTGTGAACAGCTGGGCCATCTCCCTCCACTCATCTACCTGAGGCCTGGTGCCTCTGCCCCTTCTTCCAACTTCCTTTCCCTCCTGCTTCTTGTCCCCTCTCTGGGAACAGAGGCAATTCCCCAGACATAAAACAGGATATGTTTAAAGCTGCTATTAAATATGTTTATCTATTAGGTTTCCAATCAATCTTCCGTGTGGCAGGAGTACAGTAAGAATGTGTGGATTCTTGGAACTTCCCTGGTGGTCCAGTGCTTAGGACTCCATGCTCCCACTGCAGTGGGCTGCAGGTGGACCAAACTAAGATCTCTGTGTTCTTGCGAGCTGGAGGTTGGATGTTTTTTTCCTCAGAGGAAAGGGGTCATTCTCACCAAGGCTGTTTTGATCTCAGAAGAGTGGGTCCTTACACATTCATCCATTCAACAAGTATGTACGGAGAGCCTACCATGAACCAGGCAGTGTCCTCAGCCCCAGGGATAACACGATGAGCAGAACAAACAAAATGCCCACCTCGTGGAGATTGCAGGGCAGTGGGAGAGACAGATAGTAAACAAATGCATGTATAAATGTCATGTTTTAAGTGCTGTGAAGAAAAACAACACAGGGGAAAGGAAACAGAGATAGAGGCTACCTCTTGAGTGGCAATCAGGCAGTGTTCCAGCTCCACAGGGCAGCATGACAAACCTCCTCAAATCTGAGTGATGGAAGCAACAATCACTTTGTTATCATTCCAGATTCTGTGGACTGACTGGGTTCAGCTGGGTGGTTCTTCTGCTCCCTGCAGAGTTTTCCTGGTGCTGCTGTCGTATGAGGCTTCGCTGGGTGGGAACATTCGGGGTAATTCATTTACACACCTGTATCTCGGCTGGATGGTGAGAAGCCCAGGCTCTGCTGGGATGTCAAAAGAGCTGAGCCCCCTCTGCGTGTAGTCTCAGGGCTGTTCCCTCTTCGCTTGGCCTGTCCATATAGCCTTTCCCACAGCCTTTCCAGCAGGGTGGTCAGACTTCTTATGTGGCAGCTCAAGGCTCCCCAAATTCCAAAGTGTAAGGTGCCAGGACTTCCCTGATGGTTCAGGGGTTAAGAATCGCCTGCCAGTGTAGGGGACACAGGTTCAGTCTCTGGTCTGAGAAGATCCCACATGCCATGGAGCAACTAAGCCTGTGTGCCACAACTACTGAAGCCAGCTCCCTAGAGTCCATGCTCCATCACAAGAGAAGCCACTGCAATGAAAAGCCTTCACACTGCCACTAGAGAGGAGACCCCACTCACCACAACTAGAGCAAGCCCTCACAGCAATGAAGACCCAGCACGGCCGAAAAATAACAAAATAAAATTTTAAAATAAATAAAATTTTATTTAAAAGACAAAAAGCAGAAGCTACCAGGCCATGTTAAGGCATAGGTCCAGAGTTGGCACAGCATCACCTCTGACACATCATGTCGGTTAAAGTAAGTCACGGGACCAACTCAGATTCCACGTAGGAGGGGGGCTGCATGGGACAGAGCACTGAAGGACATGGTTCACTGGGCGCTGGTCACCCAGAGGCCTTGATGATGGTGTGACATTTGGGCAGAGACCAGAATAAAGTGAAGAGGTGAGCATGCAGCTATCCAGGGCGTGTAAAGGCCCTGAGGCAGGGATGTGCTTGGGCTATGAGTGGAAAGCAGAGTCCACTGTGGCTGGAGCTAAGCTCTGGGCCGTGAGGTCAGGGTCAGCCTGCAGGCCAGGGAAGGGGATCAGGGAGTTGTGACCTCCAGGACCCACAGCAGTCACCTGGTCTCAGTGCTGCTGGATCCTGGGCTTTTGGGTCCAGACTCCCCATCACGCTCACCAAGGCCCCAGGACCACCCTGTTTCACCTGCAGCCTCCCCTCCGCAGCTCCTCTGCTGGCTGATGTCTCCACAGCTCTGAGCACCCCCTACATGCTTCCAAGTTTTACTCATTTTTCCTACCTCTGTCCTGTGTGCATGTGCACTCAGTCATGTCTGACTCTTTGCGACCCAATGGACTATAGCCCACCAGGCTCCTCTGTCCATTGGGATTCTCCAAGCAAGAATACTGGAGTGGGTTGCCATGCTCTCCTCCAGGGGATCTTCCTGACCTTCTGTAAATCAAAATGTACTGTGAACAGACAGGCAGGGATTTGGGTTGGCTTTGTGTGCAGGCCCACGAATAATACTTGTGTGAGCAAACTAATCGGTCACTCCCTGCAGCACCCCCACCCCCATCCTGATCTAACAACGTTTGGGACATATGGGGCGGGACTGCCTAGTAAATAATGAACAACTAAATTAACTTGGCAACAGAATAGCTCTTATATTAATAGTTCCCTCTGTTTATCTCAGTCACCTTCCAGTAAGCAATTATCCAGGGAGAATGAGGAAGTAAAGGAAATAGCCTTGGAAGTAGCCTCAATGGAGACTGCAGGTCACAGGACAGCCTCCACTTCACCTGTGACCCCAGTGTGCCCTGCAAGCCAGTCCTCAGACCAACTATCACAACCTAGAGAGTCCTGGCTTAAAGGCGGAGGGGTGGTGAGAAGACATGGAGAAAGTAAGGCCAGGGCAGGTGTGGCCTCCTGGGCTGCAGGGCGTGGAGACAAGCAGCCCGTGGGCCATGGTGGCTCGGGAAGCCTTGACCATAAATGGTGTGACAGCAGGTGACGTTTATAAAGTGACCAGGTCACTCATAACAGATCAGATTGTGTTCACCGTCTTCTATTTAAGATGAGGAAGTACACACATCTGGGAAAGATTTTCATTCGAAGGGACAGAAAATGTGATATAAAATACCTGTGAAGTTGTGCCCACCCCACCACATCCCTCCTTTCCAATGGCAGCTCCTTCGTAGTCCCTGTCGCTGGGCCCTCCTTCACTCCCTACCACCACGCTTGCCTGCCCACATGCCCATGACGAACCTACAGCATTTCTCTTCCCTGGAACACTGGCATCTAGCCTCATGTCTTCATGCTATCTCTGCTCTAGCAAGGCTCAGGCTCTCGTATCCAACTCCAATCTCGAGGCAGAGCTCTCACCTTCCCAGACTCCTGGACATCTCATCAACTTGAAAAGATCCAAACCAGAACTCCTGACTCCAGACCTCCCCGGACCTAACTCCTCACGCTTGGTCATCCTCAGATCAGTAAATGGCACTTCTACTCTTGCACAAAAGCTCTGGAGTCATCCTTGACTCGAGGGTGACGATCGTGTCATTCATATTTAAACTGGAACTGCCCCAGGCAAAGAAAGATGTATGGTCTGACGATAACCCACATCCAATTCATCAACAAACCCAGTTAGCTCCACTCTGAAAAATATAACCCGGCATCTAGACATTCTCACCACCTCCTCCACTATCACCCTGGTCCAAACATACCTCATGTCCTGCCTTTATTTCTGCAGTGGCCTCCGAGCTGGTCTCCCCACCTCCACCCAATCCTCCCACCTCCAAATCTGTTCCCATGGCAGCCACAACCACCCTGCTCCAACCTTGGAGTGATCACTTTTCTCTTCAGCTCAGAACTCTCAATGGTCTCCCAATTCATTCAGGAGAAAAGCTGCTGTCTTTGCAACAGCCTGCAGCGGCCGCCTGCTGCCCCACCTCTCTGACCTGTCTACACTTGCCCAGCTCTCCTCAGCCCCTGCTCTCAGACATGCTGAGCTGAGCGCATGCTTGTCCCAGCCTCGGCCTTGGCTCTCCTCTCTGCCCTCACTTTCTCCAGGCCACATGTCCCCTCCCACCTCCCCAACACAAAACACCTAAACTCCCCACCTTTTCTGTCTTCCCTTGTCCCACCGTCCTTGCTGTAGATGGCAGATTTTGTTGCCTAAAAAGGGCCACAGAGACATGGACGGTTCTCATTAGCTCATCTAGAACCATCCTCCCACCAAAGGGGAAGACTCATTTCCCTCCCCTCAATGTGGACTGGCCTTAGGGACTTGCCTCTGACAGAAAATGTGGCAGAAGTGACCCAGCAGGACTCTGGAGGCAGCCTCCTCGCAGGAGACAGCAGCCTGATGCTCCCTGCACAACATTTCCTAGGAACCCACCACGTCAGAGGAAACCCACAGAGAGACAATGAGAGACACACAGGGAGGGGAATCCAGGCCCAGGCGACAGCCAGCATCAGGTACCAGATGCTCAAGAGAAGCAGCCTTCAGATGGGCCCGAGGCCCGGACTCCACACAGCAGAGGGCGGCTGTCCCCGCCGCCCCGTGCTGTGCCCTGCCCCGTCCCTGCCCACCCCTCCCTGAGCCAAGTTTGGCACAGTGCTTATGGCCATAGTAATGGAGCACCAATTCTGATCTTCTCCATACTATGTAACATGGGAGACTTCCCTGGCGGTCCAGTGATTAGGGCTTGGCATTTTCACTGCCATAGGCCTGGGTTCAATCCCTGGTCCAGGAACTAGGATCCCACAAGCCACACAGCGTGGCCCCCCAAAAAGTATATGTTTATTGCTTATTTCTCATCTGTCTTCCCCCAAGAGAGACAGTACTCCTGGAGGGCAAGGACTTGAGTCCATTTCTTCCAGCCTCGGTATTTAGTACCGCACGCACAGTGGGCACTCAGTCAATATTCGTTGAACACACGAATCTCTGCTAATTAAAGAAAACTGCTCCTCACTATAATTCGCAATACCTTCTGCCGAGGCATAAGACCTTTTCCTGAAGACAGCGTTCTCTGGTGTGTTTTGGACCAGCTCCCTGTTAAAAAATATCTCTTGTCAGCCATCTGGAAAATGATAAAGTTGGATCCATACCTCCCACTATACGCCAGGAAACAGTCCAAACGGATCAAAGATTTATACGCAATAAAATGAAACCATTAAAGTCCTAGAAAAAAGCATGACAGAATTCCGATACAACCTTAGAGTAGAAAGGCCTTTCTAACTACGATTCACACTCCAGCAGCCATAAAAGAAAAAGATGGATCAATTCAAACTACAGAAACATCACAAAACTTCTGCTTGGCCAAGAAAAGCCAGCATGAGCAAAATTGAAAGATGAATGATGATCTGGGAGAAAACCAGCAAACAAACAAATTTCTACTGGTTGGACAGAAAAAAAGGCCAACATCCCAACAGAAAAATGGGCATTCAGGCAGTTCATGGGGAAAGGAACTACAAACAGGCCTTAATCAAATGAAAAGCATGCAACCTCTTTCTCTCACACAGAATAAGAAAAATGTGAAACAAAACATGTGAGAATTGCACCATAAAGAAGGCTGAGCACCAAAGAATTGATACTTTCAAATTGTGGTGCTAGACTCTTGAGAGTCCCTTAGATAGCAAGATCAAACCAGTCAATCCTAAAGGAAATCAGCCCTGAATATTCACTGGAAGGACTGATGCTGAAGCTCTGATACTTCGTCCACCTGATGGGAAGAACCAACTCACTGGAAAAGATCCTGATAGTGGGAAACATTGAAGTCAAAAGGAAAAGGGGGCAGCAGAGGATGAGATGGTTAGATAGCAGCACTGACTCAGTGGACTTGAACTTGGGCAAACTCCAGGAGACAGTGAGGGACAGGGAGGCCTGGCGTGCTGTAGTCCATGTGGCTACAAATAGTTGGACAAGATTTAGTGACTGAACAATAACAACAAAACAAAATTACACTGAGAAACTATTTTTCCCCTATCAGCTTGGTCCAAATCCCAAACCATGGCAAAACAAGGTCGGTAGGGTGTGAGGAGAGGGCAATCTCACACTTTGTGAGACTGCTAATCAAATTGGTATATCTCTGTGTTGGGGAATTGGGCCATATTGGTCAATGCTATGGAGGGTCTATCCTTAGCCCTAACAACTGCATTTCTGGGAATTTATCCTACAGGTATGTCTGCACATATGTGAAATGACAAATGTACAAAGTTACTCACTGTAGCATTCTTCATAGTAGCAAAATATTGGAAACAACATAAATGCCCATCAGTAGAAGTTAGTAGTGTATCCACAGGATACAATAGCAGGGAGCTATAAAGGAGAATTCGGAGCAGGCAATGGCAACCCACTCCAGTACTCTTGCCTGGAAAATCCCATGGACGGAGGAGCCTGGTAGGCTGCCGTCTATGGAGTCCCTAGGAGTTGGACACAACCGAGTGACTTCACTTTCATGCATTGGAGAAGGAAATGGCAACCCACTCCAGTATTCTTGCCTGGAGAATCCCAGTGACGGAGGAGCCTGGTGGGCTGCCATCTATGGGGTCACACAGAGTCAGACACGACTGAAGCGACTTAGCAGCAGCAGCAGCATAAAGGAGAATGAGGTATCTTTTTTGTACTATTATGGTAAGAGCTATGAGATGTATTATTAGAAGAAAAGTATAGGGGTGGGGAGAGGGATAAATTAGGAGTTTGAGATTAGCAGATACAAACTATTATATATAAAACAGAAACAACAAGTTCCTATTATATAGCACGGGTTACTATATTCAATCTTTTAATAAACTGTAATGGAAAAGAATACGAAAAAGAATATGTATATGTGTAAGTAAGTCACTTTGCTGTACACCAGAAACTAACACAACACTGTAATTTAACTATACTTCAATAAAAAATAAAGAAAAAAAGAAAAACGCAGGGTTCCAAAGAGTATGCATGATGCTATATGTTAATTTTAAAAAACAACGGTAGAGAACAAGGACACATATGTTCATATTTGCTTCTATAGGAGTAAAGAAACTCCAGAAGGTTCCCAAGAAGCTAACAGTGGTTGATCATGATGGATGGTAGAGGAGAGGCTTGGCAGATGAGAGACACGTATGGAGGAAGGACTTGTCTTTGCATACATTTAAAACTATTTTTTATTTCTCTCCCAAACACAAGATAATTTGCAATAAGTGATTCACTCCTTTAGCTCCAAAAGAGGTCCCTTATCAAACGTAAATATTGGACCTCAATCGGTTTCACAGCTAAGAATCCATTCCTATGATCTCTCCCTCCCTCACCTTGGAAACTGCCACGTGAACCACCCCTGGATGCCAAGAGTGTGGGCTGCTTAACAGCCCGATGGTCCTGCCTCCCCACCACCTCCCAGAGACAAGCCACGGCCAACAGCCTCCCTCGGCCTCAAGATGAGACTCCGTCTGTGGCTCCTGAGATCAGGCTGCGGCTAGACTCCAGCTGCACCCACATCCTCGCCTGGTTTCTCTCCGTTGTACCCGGCACCCCTCACCTCCTTCCCGGTTTCTCTTGAGAGCCTCCCCCAGTAAACCACATGTCCTCGATTCCCGGTCTCAGGCTCTGCTTCAAGGAACCCAACCTAGGACATCAAGCACATACAGCACACGGGTGATAACAGATCCCTCTTTCCAAAACAAACCGCCAGGAGGCACTTCTGACGAGCACAAGAATTCGTTTCCATTCTCCGTGCTGACCAAAGATCAACCAACAGAAGAGAACTTCCTGACCTAGCCTGACTTCGTACAGGCTAACGGATGGATTCCGATGAGGGCAGAAGATAACAAAAGTTCATCCATATCCATCCTCACCACTCTGGACTTAAATTTCCAGGGCTGCCAGCCTGAGAACCAGGGCCCTAAATCCTGATCCTGGATGCTGTAGCGGGATTTCTTGACAACTGGCTGAGAGCAGGACAAGCAAATGGGTGGGAGGAGGGGACAGAGGCTTGGGTGGTCGTCAGCTGGTTTTGCCTGCGGAGGCAGAATCTACAAGCTGCTCCTGTGATCTGTCCCCTCTGCCCTGGCCTACGAGAGCCCGTGGCTGAGAACCTGTGTTCCCTCCCCCGCCCCCACCCCAACATGGCAAAGTCTTCACCCTGGAATATGACTGAAAGGGCTATGTGCCATTTCTGGCCAGCCGATTCAGAGGGTGGGTGGGACCTGTCCACACCTGAACCAGACCCAGTGCCGCCCCATCCATGTCCCCTCAGCATTTGCTGTACTTGGTGTATTAACATTGCTCACGGCCAAGCCCTCGGGCTCTGCCTGAGGGGTTTTCTTGGCACTTGAGGCATGCCTGGTCAGTGCACAGGGCAAGATGGAAAGGCCCAGAAATGAATGCTCCCATGCCAGCATCCTCAACCAAACCCCAGGCATGCAGAGCCAGTGGACAATGGCTTGCTGTGCCCCTCCTGTGGGCAACTGCCTCCCAGGGACCCCCCGCTGGGATTGACTGCCCACCAGTAACTTTCCTGGTTGTATTTGTTTGTGTATGCTCAGTCGCTAAGTCATGTCCCCCTCGTTGCGACCCCATGGACTGTAGCCCATCAGGCTTCTCTGTCCAGGGGATTCCCCAGGCAAGAATATTGGAGTGGGCTGCCATTTCCTTCTCCAGGGAATCTTAAACTCAGGGATCGAACCCGCGTCCCCTGCATTGGCAGGCGGATTCTTTGTCACTGTGCCACCTGGGGAAGCCCAATTTTCCTAGTTATGGTCCCTGTATTGTCTTCCTTCTCCTGTCCCACTCCCCCACACCCTACATCTGTTCTTTTCTGGGATCACCTCCTAAGCCAGCAACTTGACCTTGAACTCTTACCTCAGAAGCAGCTTCTGGAGGAAACCAAACTGCGACAATTCTCTTACTGGCCGAAACCCAGACGCTCAGCTCCTATGAAGCACATATTGACAAGGAACCAGAGCGGCAGGCACGGGAAGTCTGGGTGCCTAAGTAATGGCATGGAGGTGAGCTACCTGCCAACCCAGAGCCACCAGGTGAGGAGGAAACATCCTGCTTTAAGCCACATCACGTGCTGGGAATCTTTGTTCCCGCAGCTGTGCCCTGTCTTAGCTGGTACACCTGCCCAATATCCATGTCCTCTCTGGTCAAAGAACCCTGCTTTCCTGCTGGGGACGCACTCAGACCTCTCCTAGGCCAGAGGTGTAGTCAGCCTGCCCTCTCAGCCCTGCTTCAGAGGAGGCAGGAGCCCCAGGTCAGGCCTGGGCACAGAGCATAGTAATTGGCTGGGGTCAAGGGGAGGCAGTGGTGAGAGAGAAACTGGGCCAATCAGAGACTAGAAGCATCAGCCCAGGATAAAGCCCTGTCCGGAACAGTGAATGGTCATCCAGCCCCCATTTGAACCTGCCTGAGAAAGAAGCCACCTGGAGGAAAACTGGATAAAAGAAAAAAAGATACAGGATCAAATGATTTAAGCACCCAGGCCCAGCCACCCCTGAAGCTGGAAAAACCCCAGACGTTACAGCTAATACATTCTTTTTCTCCATTAAAGTCATTTTAAATTGACTTTTTGTCACTTGCAACCAGAAGAGTTCTGTTTAATAAAAATCTGACCCTAAAGAGAACACCACATCAGCTAGTTCACAATTCCTTGTGCAAAACCGGCCACAGGGCAGCTGGTCCAGAGTCACTTAGGTATTCCCTTACAGGAATGTCAGATAACCGAGGAAAAAGAACCAGCCGCCTCCTGGCTTCTCTCTCCTGGGTCAAGTGCTGAGACCCAACGTCACTCGCCCATTGGAGCCAGGGTTGAGCCCTCAGCACTGGCTCTGTCCCAGGAGGCTGCACCTGGCAACCACCCCACCCCACCCCACCTGCCGCCGTAGGTCCCAGGACCCACGTGGCCCCGCAGTGCCGTCTACCCTTCACCACTGCTCCGGGGCAGTGACAGGTGGTGAGGATCCCCCAAAGCCTGCCTTCGTCTCACGCCAGTCTCAGGTCTTTCCTTTCTGAAGGGAGGGTGGGGTGAGGCGGGGAGAGGAGTTCTAACCAGATTTAGGATCCCTGGACCCTTCCTCCAGCAGCCAGTTCCAACCGCAGCTCCAGGCACAGAGATGCTGACCCTATAGGAGCGACCAGAGAACATCATGCTTGGCTTGGTGCCTGGTGCATCATAGGTGTGAAAAGAGAATTTATTTCCTCCTTCCTTCTGAAGAAAAGTGCTGCTGACTCTACAGTGAAGTGTTGAGTTATAGGATGTACCACTTAAACCAGACTGTAACCTGAAGCCTGACCACAGTGTTGGGGGCGGGGGGAGGAAGTGGGGGAGAGAAGGTGGAAGCGACGGGGGAGGGAAGAAGGGGAGGATGATGTGGGCAGGGAGGAAAGAAGAAAACAGCCATGCCATCAGAACGTTCCCAGACTAGCCCCAAAGCCAAGGTTTTCTGAACTTTCCAGAGGGGGAATGAACCAGTGCACTCAGCCAGCGCCTAGGGGTCAAGGGGCAGCGAGGTGCTGTGGATCAGCCCTCCTGCCTGGTTCCGGCAGCTCCTGGGACTGGGGTAGACCTCTCCCACCACAGTGGCTCTGGGGAGATCTGGGTCCTTCTTCCCACCCCTCCAGGCATGGGGGATCCTGAAAACCACCCCACACTCCCTCCCTGCCAGCTTCCCTTTTGCTCCATCTCAGTCTCAGGCCGACTTTCTCGCTAACGTCCCAGGTGAGGATGTGCAGGTGGCTGAAGGTCACTGCGCTCAACACTCACAGGGCGTGAGGGAGATACTGATGCTACCATTGTCCCCCCCCCCCCACCATCACTCAAGGGCGCTAAGTATGCTCCAGGGCTCCTCATGCTCCAGCCTGGCCCCCAGTGCTAGACTCAAGGAGGGTGGACAATGGCCTTCAGCCCTCAGGCCCGGCCCCGGAGGCCAGAGCATCTCCACTGGAACACCCTGGCCACCAAGAGTGTCTGTGAGCCCATGCAAGCCGAGCCCAGCGCCTCTGCCCAGCTCACCAGGCATGTGTTTACCTTTACCCAGTGCTCAAGATTCGCTTCTTCAAACCCACCTACCAGTACAAAACATCGACCCCCAAACAACCTCAAGTCGAAGGTCCCACGATAAGCCCTGGACAGGGAGCACCAGGTCAGCACTCTCCTGTTGCATTCTGAGCCGGATAATTCCACAAGGATGTTCCCTTTATTAGAATAATTCCGGCCAACGCTTTCAGAATAACAGAATTCGTTTTCTTTGCTGGAGTAGCATTTCAAGTGGAAGTACTTTTATTTCAAGGCACCATATCAATCTCTCCAAGGGTGTCTCTCTCAGAACACCCCTACCTCCATGTGTGAAAATCCTAAAAACAAAATAAAAATGAAAACTAGACCCAGACGGTGATCACAGCTCTCCACAAGCTTCCATTACTGTGATAGCGTTCCTGAGGGCTCAGGTGACAGAGGCCTGATGCCACTGTTATCAATGACAGAGTTGGCATGGAGCCCCCAGTGAGGCCCCCAGGACAGAGAGATGAATGGACCACTTGGACTCTGGAATACCACATGGGGCAGGGGACCTCCAAGACCAGGAATCTGAGGACATGTGGCAGAGTTGGTGTCCACGGCCCTCTCCTACTTCTCCTCCTCCTCGCTCAGGTTGGCGTTTCCCTGGAGCGAGGACGTCATCTTGTTTTGCAAGAGAGCTGCCAGTTTCTTGGATGTCTTTTTGAGGAACGCGCTGCCCGGGTGGGCACCGTTCACGTGCAGGTACAGGTCCTCCTGGGTGGGGCCCGTGTAGCCGCAGTCCTCGCAGACATACAGCTTATCCCGGCGCTGCTTATAGGCGTACTGCTGCTGCACCCCGTGGATCTTCTTCAGGTGGGACTCCAAGGAGCAGCGCTGGGTGAAGGCTTTGTGGCAGACGTCACACTTATAGGGGCGAATGCCTGCAGGGGCGAGGGGCAGACACAGAACTGTGGGTC
Organism: Bos mutus; assembly: GCF_027580195.1. NCBI lineage: Eukaryota > Metazoa > Chordata > Mammalia > Artiodactyla > Bovidae > Bos > Bos mutus. The sequence goes on from NC_091629.1 coordinate 23,246,439, forward strand.
AAGGCCAAGCCAGAGCCTCCCACCTATGAGGCCATTAAAAGTCATCCCATACAACCCAATGGCAAAAAAACCCCCAAATGATTCAAAAAACATGCAAAGGAACTGAATAGGCATTTTTCCAAAGAAGACATATGAAGGGCTGAGAGACAGAAGGGAAGATGCCCAGCACCACCAATCATCAGAAAAGTGCAAATTGCCACCACACAGGTTAGGAGAGCCAACTCATTGGAAAAGACCCTGATGCTGGGAAAGATTGAAGGCAAAAGGAGAAGAGGGTAGCAGAGGATTAGATGGTTAGATAGCATCACCAACTCAAAGGATATGAGTTTGAACTAACTCTAGGAGATAGTGGAGGACAGATGAGGCTGGCATGCTGCAGTCCTTGGGGTCACAAAGAGTCAGACATGACCTAGCAATTGAATAAGGTAGGAGAAATCACCTCACACCTGTCAGAATGTCTATTATCAACAAGACAAGAGGTAACAAATGCTGGAGAAGGTGTGGAGAAAAGGGCACCCTCATGCACTGTTGGTGGGAATGTAGATTGGTGCAGCCACTGTGGAGAACAAGGTGGAGGTTCCTTGAAAACTTAAAGACAGACCTTCCGTATGATCCAGGAATCCCACTATCCGTATTTATCCAAAGAAAATGAAAACAGGATCTCAGGAAGCTATCTCCACACCCGTGTTCACTGTAGCTTTATTCACAACAGCCAAGACGTGGAAACAACCTAAGTGCCCCTCAACAAATGAATGGATAAAGGAGATGTGGCACATATCTGCAATGGAGTATCATTCAGCCAGGACAAAGGAGGAGATCCTGCCATTTGCAACAATGTGGATGCACCTTGAGGACCTTATGTTCAGTGAGACGAGCCAAACAGAGGAAGACAAATAGTGTGTGGTGTCACTCAGATGCAGTAAAGTCCAACTCCTCCGAGAAACAAGAGAAACATACTTGTCAGGGGCTCCCGGGTTGGGGAAATAGGGAGAAAAAAAGGATCACCATAACCAAGGATGAAGAATATGAGGAAAATGGTTAAGGCAGGAGACAAAATTATCCACAGAGCAAACATAATAAAAACAGATGCAAACAGCAAAACTCTACCACCTGGCTTTAAGAGGAGGTGCTCTAATCTTCTCACTTGCCTGCCTTAATGTTTGGGTTTCAGAGTGGGCAGAGTAAATCATGCTTTTATTTTAGTTTGGGTTTTCCTGGAAAAGGAGGTATTTGGAAGGTGCCTCCAGGAAGGGAGACCCCAGGAACAGTGTGAGGTGACTCCCCACCTTCAGGGGAGGGAGAAGATGACAAGGTTGGGGGCGGGGAGTCATCCAGTCAGTGGGCAACCAGGGTTCAACTGGTCAAGCAAGGTACGGGACAGACAAGCACACACACCTCCGAGTCACCCTGCCCCTCGGGAGCTGGGGTCTTTGTCCCTCTGCTCAGGCAGTACCCTGGAGAGCGCCCTTGGTGGGTGGGGCTCTTTCTCCCCAGCAGGTCCCACCTGCCTGGAGGTGGGGGTGGGAGGCCTCCAGCAAGAACGCCCACAGTGGTCAGCTTCGATGTGGACAGATGTGCTCAGAAGTGACAAGGGACAGGGGCAGGGGCAGGGCACTGATGGCATTAGCTACAGTCAGGAAAGCATCTCCAACCTAGATCTCATGCTGACTTTAAATCTGGTCTACTATCAGTGGGGCCTGCCTCCTGGCTGGAGAAGCCACAGGTACCATACAGAGCAAGAAGCTCAGCAATCAAATGACAGTCACCCCCACACCCCCATGGGTACCCCACTGGGTGAGATGGAGCTTCTAGAAGTCCAGAGAGGTCCATGGAGCAGAGAGGAGGCTGCAAGTAGTTAGACCGTCTCAGGGCCTGGTGGCCAGGAGGACCATTTCCCACAGGAATCCCCAGAGCTTTAGGCTCAAAATTTAAGAGCATGCAAAACCATCAATCAAGATAGGTATTTTCAAGGACTTCCTGGTTGGTACAGTGGTTAGGACTCGCACTTCCACCACAGGGGACATGGGTTTGATCTCAGGTAGGGGAACTAGGATCCTGCATGCTCCATGGTGCAGCCAAAAGAAGAAAAAATTGTTTGAGTTGCTTAAAAAATAGTAAAAATTAAAATTCAGTCTAAAATGCTTATTTGACTTATACAACAATGAAATTTATTACGATTTTACTATCCTAGCTTTAATGGAAGCAAACTATTAAAAGATATCTTCAAAATCTACTTTTTTTGCTTAACAATATTCCTAGGGTACCAGTCAGAATGGCAATCATTAAAAAGTCAACAAATAAATGCTACAGAGGGTGTGGAGAAAGGGGAACCCTTCTACACTAATGGTGGGAATGTAAATTGGTGCCACTATGGAGAACAGTATGGAGGTTCCTCGAAAAACTAAAATAGAGTTACCATATGACCCAGCAATCCCACCCCCGGGCATATATTCAGACAAAACTATAATTCAGAAAAAGGCATGCACCCCAATTTTCACAGCAGCACTATTTACAATAGTCAAGATACAGAAGCAACCTAAATGTCCATCAACACATGAATGGCTAAAGATGTGGTGCATATATACAACGGAATACTACTCAGCTGTTAGAAAGAATGAAATAATGAATGTCATTTGCAGCAACATGGATGCAAGTAGAGATGTTCACAGTAAGTGAAATAAGTCAGACAAAGACAAATATCATATGATATCACTTATATGTGGAATCTAAAAAGAACATACAGTTAAAGTCCCTCAGTTGTATCTGACTCTGCAACCCCACGGACTGTAGCCCACTAGGCTCCTCTGTCCATGGATTCTCTAGGCAAGAATACTGGAGTAGGTTGCCATTTCCTTCTCCAGGGGATCTTCTCAACCCAGGGATCGAACCCAGGACCCCTGAATTGCAGGCAGATTCTTTACCATCTGAGCCACAAGGGAAGCCCCAAAAAAGAACATATATGTATAACTGAGTCACTTTGCTATACAACAGAAATTAATACAATGTTATACAACAACTATACTTCAATAAAAAATAAAAATAAGTAAATAGTCCTGGAGAGTTTACCATGGTAGTGTTTACAGCCTGATTTCATCCCTTTTTAGCAGCACCAGTGTTTTGTTGTTCAGCTGCACCCAAATCCCATCTTTTAAAGACTATAGAGATTAAGGAAGCACTGCTGCAGCCCACGCCCTCGCCTTGTACAACCTGGTACTAAGGTGTGGTCCACCCCACATCACATCACCTAAGAGCTAGTTGGAAGTGCAGAGCCTCCAGCCCCTACCCTAGACCTCCTAATTCAAGTGAAAGCAGTGGTTCTCAAATTTGAGTCCAAAACAGAATCACCTAAAGGGCTTGTCAAAACACAGATTCCAGGCCCCCCACCCTCACTGGTGATCCTGGTTCTGGGGTAGGGCAAAGAACCTGTATTTTCTAGCTGGTTCCCAGGTGATGCTAAGGCTACTTATGCTGAGGTCTGAAGCAATGCCAGATGAAGCCATAGGACAGCACTCGGGGTGTCTGAGGCAGACATGCACCCCAGTCTTTTCCTCAAGGTTACAAGTCCCCAGTGCCTTACTGGTGCTTCCTGGAGAGCTATATCTGTTTATGAAGTTACACAGATGATAAAGGAAGTCAAAATGGAAAACAAAAAAAAACTTCCCACCCTCATTCAACCACCTGAACAAACTGAATGGTTTCCACTATTCTTCCACATCCAGAAGCCTCCATCATTGCCTCTACACTCAGTGTGAAAAAAACCCCACCAGCTCAGTGTTGTGGTGGGGTGTTCCTCCAGCCCACCCAAGCAGAAGGCAGGCCTGTATTATATTCTGCTGGTTCCAGAAAAACTGCCAAAAGAAACTTCATTATAATGCTCAGCACTTGGCACATAATAGGTGCTCAGTAAACCATTTTTGAATGAATGAACCCTCCTGGCCCAGGAAAAGAAAGGAAGATCCCCTGGCGGAGGAAATGGCAACCCACTCCTGTATTCTTGCCTGGAGAATCCCATGGACAGCGGAGCCTGGCGGGCTACAGTATGGGGGGCTAAGAGTCAGACACAACTGAGCAACACTGTCCCTGTCAAATCACTTTCCAATGAATGAATGAATGAACCCTACTGGCGCAGGAAAAGAGAGGTCAGTCACATCTTGGGGGCTAGTTTTCTACAAACGTGAGGGCTATGATGAGACCTGTCCCAAAGGAATACACCACGTAGGTTGCATGTTTGGGCCACAAGGGGCTTTGTGTTACCCAGGCCTCTGGGCCCACATGGCAGCTGGCTTCTACCACCTCTGGCCAATCAAGAATCACCCTGATTTCAAACCCGAAGCTCATCAAGACAAATTCACCCAGAGACCAGCTGCTCCTTTCAGGAGGGATCGGAAACAGCCCGCGACTATTTTAAAACATCCAAAGTCAGCCGGTGGGGAAACCAGCACACTTCCACCAGCTTTAACCTGGAGCAATGACTCCTGGATTCTGGAAGTGGGTGCTTTTCCCACCCTACTCCTGGAGGTCCCCACCCCATGGTGGCCTGAGAAGGTGGGTAGATGGGGCTGCACTGCTTGTCCCGAGCCCTTCCCCTCAGACAAGTCTACATGCAGTCACATCTCCTTCCTCTCTTCATCCAGCTGCTCAGCTGAATTGTACGGGCACCGCACACAGCACAGACTGGATGGCAAGGGCGAGAGGGTATTGGAACCCTGCATCGTGCGGACAACAGAGGCGGGGAGGGGGAGACAGAAGGCCCCCACACCTTGTTACTGCAGTTAATTCTGACTTCTGCAAACCTGCTCCCCCCACCCCATCACCACATTCACCCCTCACTCCCTGGAGCAAGCAGACCTTGTCACCCAGCAGCTGCCTCTTGGTGACTCTGGGCTTGGGAACAAGTTCCTGCCTCCTGGAGTCTTCCTTTCCCCTACAGACTCAGAGATCGGCAAAGAAGATGGCCAGAAAGGAGCCCAGGTGAGGGAGACCAGTGCCAAGGTCTCCCTGTCTTGGACATGAGTGCTCTTGAACAATGGCTAATCGTGTCTGTGCTGGGAGTGGGGTTCCAGAACTGAGAGACACCATCCCTGACACCTAGACAGTAACAGAGTCCAAGGCCACTGGAATTACCCATCAGCCACTCATCAACCCAGTCCATGCCTCAGTTTCCTCACCTGTAAAATGGGGACAATAATTAATACCCCCTTGTAAGGCTGCTCTGAGGAGTAACTGAGATCTTATGAGCCAGGATCCAGCACACAGTAAATACTTAAGGGGATGCAGTCTCAAGTGCCTACAATCCAGGTCAAAAGAATACAAAGGCACTCTTTAGAATTTCTTGTTGTTTAGTTGCTAAGTCGTGTCTTTTTTGGGACCCCATGGACTGTAGCCTGCCAGGCTCCTCTGTCCATGGGATTTTCCAAGCAAGAATACTGGAGTGGGTTGCAATTTCCTACTCACAAAAGAGTCAGACACGACTTAGTGATAAAACAACAACAATATTTAAAGAGGACTTCTTTAATGTGTTACATTTCTTAAATGTAGACATATATTTTTAATGTACACCTAAGTAATATTTAAGGAGCCAAAGCAATGATTCAATCACAGTATCATTTGTCAATGACAAAAATAAAAGCATGTTAGTGACTGGAAAAAAAAAAACGCATTTGTTAAAAAGCATTATGGAACAGACATGTGATGAAATTTTTTAAAAAACATTAAAATAATTATAAAAAATCAAAAATTTTAAAAAAGGATAACATTTTAAAATGTGGTCCCTAGAGACTTCACTGGTAGTCCAGTGGTTAGGACTCCATGTTTCCACGGCATGGGGCCTGGGTTCGATCCCTAGCTGGGGAACAAAGATCCTGTATGCCACGTGGCACGGCAATATATATAAAATAATAATAAAATGTGGTCCCTAGGCAGCTGGTGGAGAGAGGCAGGAACAGACTTCCTTCCCTAGCCACTTTCAGTGCGGTGCTGTGGGCCTGTATCACCTAGTCCAGAAAATACTGTGTGTGGGTTATGACAAAGGGTTCCTTCTTTTCAAATGTTCTATTTCTACTGCCAAATCAACCTTCATCTCACATATCCCCAAAGAAAAGTCTTTGTTACTGGCAATATCTGTTTTGTTCTGCTTGCTGTATCTGAGTCTTCTTTACTGAACTGTATTCAAAAGTGGGCTTCCTTGAAAAGCTCTCTTCAGGCCTCCTCGTGGGAATGGGCATTTAGGGCGACATCCGCGAGAGGCAATGTGACCATGCCCATAAACATCGGAAGTGGTCTACCCTTCAGCCAGCTTCAGGGACATTATCTACAGGAAGACTAACACAAGGAGGCAAAGGATATATAAGATTTGTGATTGTGTTCTCTAAAACTAGAAGAGAAGGTGAGAAACAAAAGAAATAGGGAAGGGAGGAAAGGAAAAAAAAACCTGAAAATTAAAGACAGTGTTACATTTGGAGCAAGAAAAAGAAAGACAATGCCTCCATATTTGAAATTACATCATCATCTCACAATGAGAAACGCTCTGACACCCATTCAACAGAGTGAGACACCTCCACCTGTGCAGGCAGGAAACAGTCTCCCAGATAGACAGTACACGAAAAAGCAGTGTGTACTAAAAATTTCTGGGGAAATAAATTAAATGGTAGTTTGCTTTCAGGAGGGGCTTCCCTCGTGGCTCAAGATGGTCAGGAGTCTGCCTGCAGTGTGGGAGACCTGGGTTCGATCCCTGGGTTGGGAAGATCCCCTGGAGGAGGAAATGGCAACCCACTCCAGTATTCTTGCCTGGAGAATCCCACGGACAGAGGAGCACGGCAGACTACGCTCCATGGGGTTGGACATGACTGAGCGACTTCTTTGCTTTCAAGAGTGGAAATAGGGCTTGGTATGGAGAAGAAGCTTCTTTTTTTTTTCTTTCTTTCATTCTTTCCTTTTTATATTATTTTTTGTAGCTAAAAAGTAAGTCAAAATCAAAGAAGGGAAAGCTTGTTGAGTGAAGGAGTCTGTGTTCTTCTCCTCAGCTCCCCGGGCTGGGAGGGGTGGAGGTAACTCTATTCTTCCCCCACACACCCCACTCAAGCCTCTGCCAGCCTGTGTTTCTCCCAATCCAATCTCTCCACTCCTTTCCTTTAGCCTCCAAACAACACCATCGTTTCCTCCTCTTCAATCAAGACGGGATTTGCTGGCTTTTCTTTCTTAATGTGGCCCAGATGGAAGATAAGGCCAGAGGGCCCCTTGGGGGCTGGGGTGGGGGTGGGGGCAGGGCAGACACAACTGCTCTGGTCAACAGCCCCCCCATTCCCTTAAGTGACCTCCAACCTGAATTCCTCAGTCTCCCCCCATGGAACTCAGAAGCTTCCACAGGAATGACAAAGACCTCGAACTGACTCTTTTATTCTAGCCAGAGTTGTAAAGGTATAACCAACATGGTTACGCATTCTGGAGCCTCCCACAAACTGAGCGGGTGACCCCAGACATGTGTGCCCTTTTCAGCTGGTTACAGCAGCTATGCTTTCTCCTTTATAGCTTCTATGTCGACTGGAGTCTTTCACACAGTAAGTAGTCACTTTTACAAATGAGGAAAACAAAATGCTTTCAATTAAAGCCATATTTGTCTGATGAGCCCGGCACACCTGGTCAAAGTGAGGAACAACACCCAGACCACACCCCTGACACCTCCGCAGACGTGACTCAGCATTTCCTCTCGCCCCAGGTGCCAGCGGTGCTCAGGGTCCCCAGGCATCGAGGGCAGAGACGGTGAGTACCAAGTCCGGCCCATGCTGGTTGCTACATTCTACTCTAAATGACAGATCTCCCCCCACCAAAAACCCAAACCATCTCCTTCCATGGATGGCCAGCTGGTTCAACCTAAAAGATTCAAACAAAGCCAAAAGAATATTCTCTAAAAACAGACCCATGACATTTTTCATGGGCTGTGAACTGAATATACATTCCTTTCTTGAAAGCTCTCCCCCACTCTCCCCCCCTCTGTCCTCTGTCTCATTTTAGCCTGATGCTGGCTTCAGTGACCCTGTCAACTCCTCTCAAACAGAGCAAACCCCTCTATTCTGTGTGCAGTGAGTGCTCTTGGTTCCCTGACTGGACCCCCTTGAGTGGGCCCCCACTTGCCTGGGGCAGGATAGGCCTGTAGAGCCAGTCCCACCCAAGCCCCCGGTGGGATCAGGCTAAGGCCACATTCCTGCTACACTGTGCGGCTCCCCACGGCCTTGCAGGCTTCTCCCAAGAGCCCACCCTTCAGTATATCGGTTTATAAGAATCACCATCTCAGGGACTTCTCTGGTGGTCCAGTGGCTGAGACTATGTGCTCCCAATGCTGGGGGCCCGGGTTCAATACTTGATCAGAGAACTAAAGATCCTGCATGCCACAACTAAGACGAGGCACAGCCAAATAACTAAAAATAAAAGTAATTATTTAAAAAAAAAAAAGAAAAAGAATCACCATCTCAGAAACTGCTTGTAGGGAACCCAACCTAAAACCATCTGGATTGAAAATAGCCACTCATTTGCCAATATATTTTCACAAGATGGTAACAGAGCTTCTTCTTTCTATTCCAGTTTCTTTCAACCTGGAGTCAGATGTCACGTGGCTACCCGCTCCCCGCCCGCCGCCAACCCTCCACCTCACTTGTACACCCCCTATCTACTCTTTCCTTGGTGAAGCCATATCCAAAAGAGAAGTCTAATCTTTTCTTTCATCTACTTGGATATTAAGGTCAGACATTTCCAGGCTCCGGTTTCCCTGGGTCTTTTCCAAGATGTTTCCTCCTGTTCTGAGTCTTTCCTTAGACACCCTGTTCTCTCCAGGGCTGCAGAGGGAAGAAGGAGATGAGGGGGGAGGGGATTCATCCTGCTCTTTGGGCCCCACCCAGCTCTGTCCACCTCTCAACACTGTCCCTTCAATTCTCAAAACAAGGGTCCAGAGATCTTAGGCAAGTTTTTACATTAATCATGGACTGGCCCAACTGGACTAGGAGCAACCGTAACCTTCACTGAACTAGCTACTGTACTTGGGAAAACAGGGTCCACATTTTTGCTTCTGGTCCAAATTCAACATTTACCTGTCACTGTCCAGAGCAAAAATCCAGCATCTGCGTCTCAACCAAAGACAAAGCCAAGTTCACAGAATTCTGGTGAGCTCTTTGGAGCTAGTGAGGTGGTTCGCATGAGCTACAAGGTCAGAGGACCCCCAAGTCTTTGCTCTTTTTACCGATTATCCCTTTGGCGTAGAGCTCAGAGTTTACAGGGCAGGCCTCTCGAGCCAGGAGGCCAGGTCTGTCCCTCCAGCTCCTGCTCAGCAGCATCACTGCAGCTGGTGACCTTTTGTTGATCTGCCAGCAGCTAATTTGTCAACAAGCCCTTGACTCCTCTCTCTGGTTCATCATTACCTGGAGGCAAGTCTCCATCAGAAAATAAATCAGAGCAGGGAAAACAGGTTCCAGACATTTCCTTAATACTCTTTGTTAAAGTATTAAGGAATACGTTAAAGCACCATAAAGAATCTACCTGCAGTGCAGGAGATGTGTGTTCGATCCCTGGGTCGGGAAGATCTGGAGGCAGAAATAGCAACCCACTCCAGTATTCTTACCTGGGAAATCCCACGGACAGAGAAGCCTGGTGGGCTACAGTCTATGGGGTCGAAAAGAGTTGGACACGGCTGAGCATCAGAAGACCAGAGGTCTAGAACTGGCTCTGGGCCCCTTAAGAAGCTTAAGGAGGAGTCACTTTAAGAGTTAAAATTATGATTAAAAAAATTAAAATCATTATCTACAGATTCAATGATCTAAGAACTGTCCAATAGAGACTCAAATGCAAATCACTTGGACTTTCCCAGAAGTCCTGTGGTTATGATTCTGTTCTTCCACTGCAGGGGTGAGGGTTCAACCCCTGGTCAGGGAACTAAGATCCCACATGCTGCATGGTACAGAAAAAAAAAAATTCAAGTCACTTTGTAGTTTTATAGTTCACGATTTTTTTTGGTGGGAGGGCTGTACCGCCTAGCTTGCGGGATCCCAGGGATTTTCGGCCTCTCCTTTAGCAGTCACTAGAGGTCTATAAAAATCTTGCTCCTCTTTCAGGACTCAACCAAGAGGACACCTCCTCCGAGAAGCCTCCCTGATGCCACTTTCTCTTCTGTCTGGCACACCCGCTGGCTTTCTTGGGGAGTCCAGGGTTTGGGTTCTTTCTCTCTATGTGGGCTGAGGTCTCTGGAAGCACAGAGGTAAGTCTTCAGGCCTCAGGAAAACTCTGCCAACTATTTCAACATTTACCACCTCTAATAGCTCATATTTACTAAATGCTTACAGAGTGCAAAGCACTTTATACACCATTACTGCCCTGAAATCTCACAGCCATCACTTAGGTGATATGTATTAAAACCCCACGCGTACTTTAGAGATGGACAAACTAAAGCAAAAAAAAAAAGTAATTTGCACAAGCCTGCACAAACAGCTAGCTCAGATCTGGATTTCTTAACCACTATGTGACTGATTCAACTTGCAAACTCTTCCCTGAGAGTGGTCAGTCCCTCATATTTCCACTAACGGAGAATTAACTCAGTCACAGATGAGGCAGCTCCATGTTTACTCCAACTGACCATACCAGCAGCCCACAATGCTCCCCGAGCCCCCTTCACTTTGTCTAAAAGGCCAGGATCCAGGATCAGGGAGTGGCCAGAGAACCCACCAGGCAAGGAGCTGCAGAAGAAATAGGCCATGCCCTCAACGACATGCTCAGAAAAAGATGCAAAGCTGAGGAACTCTCCCGGACAGCCAACGACAAATGATTGGGCAACCAGTCCCCAGTTTCTTAACCTCTTGGGGTAGTTGCGTGTTAGACCAGCTTTTTAGCCACTTGTTGGGTCCACTGATAGCTGGGGCTGCCCCATCAACCACAGAATCCCTCCAACTTTCATAGGACCATCTACCACCTACAGGACCCTTCACCCTATTTAGGACCCTCCACAATTACACAGGACTCCCACCACCTATAGGACCCTTCACCCTATTTAGGACCCTCCACAATTACCCTCGGAGAAGGCAATAGCACCCTACTCCAGTACTCTTGCCTGGAAAATCCCATGGGCAGAGGACCCTGATGGGCCGCAGTCCATGGGGTGGCTGAGAGTCAGACACGACTGAGCGACTTCACTTTCACTTCTCACTTTTATGCACTGGAGAAAGAAATGGTAACCCACTCCAGTGTTCTTGCCTGGAGAATCCCAGGGACGGGGGAGCGTGGTGGGCTGCCGTCTGTGGCGTCGCACAGAGTCGGACACGACTGAAGCGACTTAGCAGCAGCAGCAGCAACAATTACCCTACCACCGGCCACTCCCTAAGTATTCTTCCTGCCTCAACCCAAGGTGTCAGCCTGGCCACACAGAGGTCAAACTTTTACAGGTTCTCTCGTGTTCAGGACTGAAATGAAAGTATTAAAGCCAAACCCCAGAGAGCATCCTCTATTGATTCCACTTTCATCACATTCAAAGCCAGACAACAGTCAGTGATGCTGCCGAAAGTCAGGCTAACAGTGCCTCTCGGAGGTAAGGTGACAGTGACCAGAGGGGGTGCAGGGCAGGGCAGTGACTTACAGGGTCTGTCAATACTCCAGCTGGTTAGATGGGTGTGTTCACTCTGTAGAAACTCCTACATTCTCAAACTGTGCTCTTATGACATGGGTGCTTTTCTGGATGCATTGTTACTTTTAAATGAAATTTTAAATGAAAATTTCACTTTAGCAAAGTTTTTTTAAAGGAAAAAAGAAAAACCTTTTAGCATGCCAGACCACTCTTTGGGGTGAAGGACACCCTTCTGAGCCAGGAAGGGGCTCATGGCAAGCACCCTAAGAACAAAATGTGTGACGGAGTCTATAAAGGAAATCTCAATAGCAAGGGTCCGAGAAGGGCCCTGTGTGGGGCTTGGGGAGCTTCGAGCCCCACTGAGAGAGAGGAGTGGACATTTTCCCACCCCCAAAATGCCGGAGGGGGGAAACCCTGAACCCTGAAAGGGCCTGAGGGATCAGCAGGACTATAACAAATTCTAGGGACTGTAGGGAGAGAGAGAGGGACCCGCATAAGACTGACTGGGCAGGATGGGATGAGAGCGTGGAGCCCAGTGGGGTGCGTGAGGGTTCGGAGGGGCTGGGACAGGAGGCAGATTTGAAGATGGGAGCCAGACGGAGAGGGGCTTTATATGGAACCCATCAAGATGGAGACTTTGAATTTCATCCTGCCCAGAGTTGGAGATTTTTTTTTTTAAGCTGGGAAATGGCATCTTAGAATTCTCAAGGGATCTCTCTGGCAAAGGTGTGGTCCTCAAGAAGAAGCCTACAGACCAGATACCTCCTACACAAAACTACGGAGGCTACCAGCAATCAGAGGTGCCGGCAGACCGATGAGCAGGCACCTCCCAGGGCTGTCTGTGGAAGGAGATGGTGGGGACCCAGACCCGCTGCACAAGAAGGGGGAGCTGAGGAAGGCTGGAGGGGCAGGCACTTGCCCGCCTGCCAGACCTCCCACACCCTGACCCTTCCTCCCCACCCCCTCAGAAGGCTTGGAGAGCGCTAAGTCCGCTGAGTGTTTTCTTCTCTTTGTGAGCTCCCAGGAGGAACCAACGTGATGCTATTTTGAGACAGGATCACTTCCCAAGAGAGAAGCACAAAATATCTGCAGAGGGACCACAGGAACCGTGTTCTAGCATCAGCCCGGCCCGATGGCTGCACCTGACGCCCAGATGCTCCGAGTGGGCATCGCAGGGCACTTCCAACCAGTGACCTGCCTCCAACCGCATCTCACTGGGGGCGAGACCAGGCTGGGGGGTGGGGGCGGGGGTGGGTGGTCGCGGGCCCCAGGGGGCACTGCTGCAGGTGGCCTGGCTCAAATTGGCCCTCCCTCGGCCCCCCTCACCCCTGCCCCGCGATCCTTCCAGAAACAGCTCTGCTCAGGGCTCCCTCCTTCTTGACGCAGGAGCTCGCGCCATGCCCCTCACCTGAGTGCCTGCGCCCCCTTACCTGTGTGCGTGCGCACATGCCGCTTGAGGTCGAAGGTGTCGTTGAAGCCCTTTCCACAGAAGCTGCACAGGTGCCTCTTCACCTGGCTGTGGCACTTGAGGTGCCGGTTGAGCATGCGCTGCAGACGGAAGGCCTTGCCACACAGGTCGCAGGTATGCATGGCCGCATCGCCGCAGGTGCCTGTAGTGAACTGGGGCAGAGAGGGGCGTGAGGTCCAGCGGGGAGTGGTGGGGGCGAGGGTAGGGGAGGGGTTGGCCCTGGCTCGGGCTGCCCCGCCCCCCACTAAAAATTCCCAGCAGGTGTAGGCTTTGGGCAGCGAGGTGGAACAGAGCCGCTCCCCCTATATCCATGCTCTTGATTTCCAGCAGCGCCCTGCCCCCAGCAAGTGGGGGTGGGACCACCAGCCTAGTGGGATACACTCTCTGGAAGGGGGAGGATGGTGCCCTTCCTGGCCTTAGTCCTTCCTGCTTGCTAGAGCTCCAGCTGCCACCTCAGACCCTAAGGGGGAAGCCTGTGCTGAAGATGGAAGGGAGAAAGAAGAGAGGAGCCCCTAGAGACAGCCACAGTCAATTCCTTCCTTCCGGGCCTGCACTGAGGTTGAATCCATCAAAAGGGACCGTGTCCTCGCCCCCTGGACCTGGCAGAGCCTCTGTCACTTCCAGATCTTAAGAGACCTAGCAGTGGCTTTTCTCCCTCCCCCCTCTCGGAAGCCAGGGGCCACCAAGAAGCCCGAGCACACCATGCCGTGAGGAAGCCCAAGCAGCTCGGCAGAGGAGCAGTGAGGTGCCAGGTGTGGATAATGGGCCACTGGACCTTCCGGCCCACCCAGGACTACCACCAGCTGAGTGAACAAACCGGCCCAGAGGAGAACTGCCTAGCCCAGCCGTGCCCCAGAATCATGAACAAATGACAGTTGGCTTCCGAAGGGACTTGGTCAGAATCCCACAGCTTCATTACCAGAAAAACCATAATCAAATCCCAGGTTCTGAACAGTCCGCTCCATTCTCTCAACTGCATTTGCTGCCTCAAAGGAAGAAAACAGAATCTCTATGTGATGAAAAACACCAGATCTGCTATGTTCATCAAAGGTTTCCTAGATCCTTTAGAGTAAAAGTGAAAGTTGCTCAGTCGTGTCCGACTCTTTGCGACCCCATAGACTGGGGCCTACCAGGCTCCTCTGTCCATGGGATTTTCCAGGCAATAGTACTGGAGTGGATTGCCATTTCCTTCTCCAGGGGATCTTCCCAAGCCAGGGCTTGAACCCGGGTCTCCTGCACTGTAGACAGACACTTTACCATCTGAGCCACCAGAGAAGTCCTTTAGAAGATGGATCCAATTGTTCTGCCAAAATTCTATTCATAAAAGAACCTAAAAAACTTGTTTCAGACAAGTGTCATTCGCAAGAAGAGTTGGTCCTTTCCTGGCTTAACACCTTCCATGTCTCAAACATCCTCCTTTCATCCACCCAAGGTACCACCTCCACCAAGCCCCAACTCACCTGTTCCCTCCCACATAAGCTTCTCCAGGCTCTGCAGCGCCTGCCCAAACTGGTCCCAGTACCCCTAATACCAGAGCCTCTCAAACCCCAGTGTGCACATGAATCCTCTGGGGGTCTTGTTAAAATGCAACTTCTGATTCAGGAGGTCTGCTGGGGTCTGAATTTATAGCCAGCTCCCAGGAGACACCACTGTGCGGTCCACAGACCACACTTGAGACATGAAGGACTGGCTTTCAGATGGTTTAGCACTTTATTCCAACTCATTCTAGAGGCTTCCATCACGCAGAAGCATTTCCTCAGGGTTCACCTGTTCTCCTCAACTAAATGCCTGGTGGAAGTCAGCAAGTGTTTGTGCAGGTTCCAGCCCCCATGCCCCAAGCCTAGATGGCAGCCCTGCACCGTGCAGGTCAGAGTTTCTGGGCAATGACTCACAGGTGGCAGAATGTGAAGACCCCAGAGCAGGGCTTTTCAATTGGTCCCCTCCAGTGGTTCATTCTCAACTGCTCCATCTTAGTCTCAGCCAACATTAATGTGTGCCTAATCACAGACAGAGCCTGTGCTCTGAGCTGGAGGGTGCCCCATCACCAGGATGGCTTGTTCCCAAGAAGCGGCTGGTCTAGGCACAGGCCACTGCCATCCAGGAAGTCCAGGGTGCAAGAGGCTGCTCGGAGGGGCACCTAACCCCAGATGGGGGTTGGGGCGGGGGGGCGTCCTGGTGCAAGATAACATGCTTCTAGGGAAGTGAGTGTCACAGCCAAAGAGGAGGAAGTTGGGGGAAGGGCAAAGAAGATTCAGGAGAGGGCTGGGAAACAGGAGCTGCGTGGGGTCCAGCCTGGCTAGCCTGAGCCCTGGAGAGCAGCTGATGAAGAGAGCCGAGGAAGCAAATAAGCAGAGAAGGGCAGGGCTCTACCTCGGGTCCCTGATAAACTGGACTGTCAGAGGGCGGTGGGAGGTGGGGCGCATTGGAAGTTACAAGAGGACCACGGGGCTTGAGTCTAAAGACCTTCCTGCCTCATACCCCACCTCTGCCCTGTGTCCGCTGAAGTGGTGGGATGTGACAGAGCCTGAGGGCGACTCTGCTGTGCCCAAGGCTCTCCCGTCATCAGGACAGGTCGTGGTCTCCTCCTTGTCCACAGTGCCCAAGTCCCCATTCTGGTCACTGCCTCCATTGAAGGGATGTGAAAAAGACTAAATATAGCCCAAATCTTGGCAAAGGGTACTTGGAGCTTCTCAAAGCCAAGTCTACACAGGAAGATCATTTGAGAAGTCACACAGCTAATAAAATAGAACACAGGCACATGACCCTGGTCATTCTGATTAGAAACGCGAAGAAAGGGAGATCTGTCTTCTGAAAGCCCTGCATCAATGTGCCCGGGGAACGTGCCGACCACAGTTCCAACCTGGATCTTATTTACTTTAATCCTCTCAGTAAATTCCTATTTTTAAAATGCTCTGCATGCAACATTAGTTCAGTTCAGTCGCTCAGTCGTGTCCGACTCTTTGCAACCCCATGAATCACAGCACGCCAGGCCTCCCTGTCCATCACCAACTCCCGGAGTTCACCCAGACTCACGTCCATCGAGTCAGTGATGCCATCCAGCCATCTCATCCTCTGTTGTCCCCTTCTCCTCCTGCCCCCAATCCCTCCCAGCATCAGAGTCTTTTCCAATGAGTCAACTCTTCACATGAGGTGGCCAAAGTACTGGAGTTTCAGCTTTAGCATCATTCCTTCCAAAGAAATCCCAGGGCTGATCTCCTTCACAATGGACTGGTTGGATCTCCTTGCAGTCCAAGGGACTCTCAAGAGTCTTCTCCAACACCACAGTTCAAAAGCATCAATTCTTCGGCGCTCAGCCTTCTTCACAGTCCAACTCTCACATCCATACATGACCACAGGAAAAACCATAGCCTTGACTAGACAAACCTTTGTTGGCAAAGTAATGTCTCTGCTTTTGAATACGCTATCTAGGTTGGTCAAAACTTTCCTTCCAAAGAGTAAGCGTCTTTTAATTTCATGGCTGCAATCACCATCTGCAGTGATTTTGGAGCCCAAAAAAATAAAGTCTGACACTGTTTCCACTGTTTCTCCATCTATTTCCCATGAAGTGATGGGACCAGATGCCATGATCTTCATTTTCTGAATGTTGAGCTTTAAGCCAGCTTTTTCACTCTCCTCTTTCACTTTCATCAAGAGGCTTTTGAGTTCCTCTTCACTTTCTGCCATAAGGGTGGTGTCATCTGCATATCTGAGGTTATTGATATTTCTCCCCGAAATCTTGATTCCAGCTTGTGCTTCTTCCAGCCCAGCGTTTCTCATGATGTACTCTGCATAGAAGTTAAATAAGCAGGGTGACAATATACAGCCTTGACGTACTCCTTTTCCTATTTGGAACCAGTCTGTTGTTCCATGTCCAGTTCTAACTGTTCCTGACCTGCATACAGATTTCTCAAGAGGCAGGTCAGGTGGTCTGGTATTCCCATCTCTTCCAGAATTTTCCACAGTTTATTGTGATCCACACAGTCAAAGGCTTTGGCATAGTCAATAAAGCAGAAATAGATGTTTTTCTGGAACTCTCCTGCTTTTTCCATGATCCAGCAGATGTTGGAAATTTGATCTCTGGTTCCTCTGCCTTTTCTAAAACCAGCTTGAACATCTGGAAGTTCACGGTTCACATATTGCTGAAGCCTGGCTTGGAGAATTTTGAGCATTACTTTACTAGCGTGTGAGATGAGTGCAATTGTGCAGTAGTTTGAGCATTCTTTGGCATTGCCTTTCTTTGGGATTGGAATGAAAACGGACCTTTTCCAGTCCTGTGGCCACTGCTGAGTTTTCCAAATTTGCTGGCATAGAGTGCAGCACTTTCACAGCATCATCTTTCAGGATTTGAAATAGCTCAACTGGAATTCCATCACCTCCACTAGCTTTGTTCGTAGTGATGCTTTCTAAGGCCCACTTGACTTCACATTCCAGGATGTCTGGCTCTAGGTCAGTGATCACATCACCGTGATTATCTGGGTCGTGAAGATCTTTTTTGTACAGTTCTTCTGTGTATTCTTGCCACCTCTTCTTAATCTTCTGCTTCTGTTAGGTCCATACCATTTCTGTCCTTTATCGAGCCCATCTTTGCATGAAATGTTCCCTTGGTATCTCTAATTTTCTTGAAGAGATCTCTAGTCTTTCCCATTCTGTTGTTTTCCTCTATTTCTTTGCATTGATCGCTGAGGAAGGCTTTTTTACCTCTTCTTGCTATTCTTTGGAACCCTGCATTCAGATGCTTATATCTTTCCTTTTCTCCTTTGCTTTTCGCTTCTCTTCTTTTCACAGCTATAGATACCTCCTATGATTGTCCAGGGTGGAAATCTCATATCAGTGGCACTTTTTGGTTTGAAAAGAAGAAAATGCTGAGGGCAGAGGGGAGGGGGTCAGTAACCGCTGAAGATGGTGCAGAGCCAGCGGGGCATCTGACTGAGCAAGATATAGACAGCTTTCTAACCTTGGGGAGCAAAGAGGAGTGAGGGGACTGCTGAGGGAGGACACCCCATTCTCAGGAAGCTTCCCTCTGGTCTTCCTAGAGCAAAAGGAAAAGTTCTCCCATGACCCTCAGCCAAGGCAGGGTTCCCATTTCTCCACGTTTATGCGCATCCCCATTTCACAATATGGAAAACGGAGTCACCGCTAAATGCTTATCCAGAGAATCCCTAGAAAGGACCACCTGCTGCCTGTAAATGTGTCCTGAGCAGTCCTGCCCCAGACACTGATGAATTGTATCCAGAGCCTCTGAAGAGAGTCTCTCTTTGAAAGATGTAGGCTTAATTAAAAGGCAAAAGATCATGGCTGATAAAGCTAGCTTCTGCCAAACTAGTTCACTTGTCATAAAAAGCCTAGGACTTTCCAGTGGTTAAGTGGACTGACTTTCCAGACGGTCCAGTGGTTAAGACTCCAAACTCAGATCCCACATGCTGAACGACCAAAAAAAAATTTTTTAATGGCAAAAGGGAAGGAAAAATTCCTTCATCAGAAAGAAAAGAGAGATGTCTTATTAGTCAGCCATAAGAAAGAATGAAATATTGCCATTCGTAGCTACATAGACAAATCTAGAGATGACCATACAAGTGAAGTCAGAGAAAGATAAATACTACATGATATCACTTATATGTAGAATCTAAAAAATAATACAAATGAACTTATTTATGAAATAGAAATAGACTCACAGATATAGAAAACAAACATAGTTACCAAAGGGGAAAGGAGGGGAAGAGGGATAAATTAGGAGTATGGGATTAACAAATACACACTACTACATATAAAATAGATAACCAACAAGGATTTACAGTATAGCCCAGTGAACTATATTCAATATCTTGTAGTAACCTATAAAGGAAAAGAATCAGAAAAAAAAAAAAAAATATATATATATATATATATGTATAACAGAATGTCTTTGCTGTACCTGTGAAACTAACACAATATTGTAAATCAATTATACATCAATTTTTTTTAAAAAAGGAAAAATTCCCAAGAATTCTGCAGAAAAACATTTGGAGGATAAATTTCTAAAGATGAAATTTATCCCACAGAGTGCACTTTACATATGCCTGGAAATTTGGTCTGGATAGCAAAAGGTTGGAAAACTACCTACATGTCCATCAATTGGGACTTGTTACAAAATTAAAAAAAGATGATAGGATCATATAATGAAAGCAGCTAGAAAAAAAGACAGAAAACTGACTACCAGCCACCTGAGTAAGCCCTCCTGGATATCCTGCCCAGTCAAGCCCCCAGGAGATTCCAGTCCCACTGGCATCCGACTGCACCCACAAGAGACCCCAGGCAAAACCCACCCAGCTGAGCACAGTCAAGTCACAGAACTAGAAGATATCATAACACATTATGCCAAGCTACTAACTCTGGGGTTATCTGTGAAGCAGCAGCAGATCACTGGAATGGTAATAGATGTATCACATTCTCTTAAGACCACCATATTTGTGAGTACTAAGTCGCTTCGGTCGTGTCCAGCTCTTTGCATCCCCATGGACCGTAGCCCGCCTGGCTCCTCTGCCCATGGGATTCTCCAGGCAAGAATACTGGAGTGGGTTGCCATGCCCTCTTCCAGGGAGGTCAGTAGGGATCAAACCCGTCTCCTGGAGCTCCTGCACTGCAGGCATATTCTTTACTACTGAGACAACGGGGGAAGCCCCAAATGGGATTAGATGAACCCTTTTCTTAAATTCAAATCCTGCTCTACCACTCACAGTCTGGGAAGTAGGCAAGTTACTCAACCTCTCTAAGGCTGCCCTCTCTAAGTAGGCAAGTTACTCAACCTCTCTAAGGTTGAGTAATTTCACACTCCTCCCCCCATAAAATGTGGGCAATAACGATACTTGCCTCTTGGGATTGTTAAGGAATACTAGTTGCCCGGTAAATCCTAACTCTTAAGAGTTTGACAAGTTCCAGCGTCCTGTGATCCTAAATAAAATGTAACAAAACCTCTTGTTTTTCCACCTGTCTTTTGAGTTTTCCTCTCACTGATGGAAGAAAAAGGGAACTAACCGTCAGTGTGGGTCACCAGCCCCTAGTCCTTCATCTGCAATTCTGAAATCGAAAAAGTTCCGAAAACCAACATTCTCTCTTATCTCCATTGGCAACAA
Organism: Bos mutus; assembly: GCF_027580195.1. Taxonomy (NCBI): domain Eukaryota; kingdom Metazoa; phylum Chordata; class Mammalia; order Artiodactyla; family Bovidae; genus Bos; species Bos mutus. The sequence goes on from NC_091629.1 coordinate 23,266,612, forward strand.
AACCAGAAGCTACAGTTTGGTGTTAATACTCATACTTCAATATAGAAATTATTAATGTGTGCAATTACAGGGTACTGCTCCAGATACTTCTGAAAAAGTATACTTCAGTCATCTTCTGAAAAAGTTTAATAGTCTCACCCTTAATCCAAAATTAACTCTCCAAGAGGCTCAGCACTCAAGTGGGGAAGCTACCATGGAGGGTGGGAGGTGACATCAGTCTGGAGATTCATTAACTAATTGGCGATTAATCACGGCCAGAAAGATGAAGAGAGACAGTTAATTCCCCCACCCTGCAGCTTGGCGCTTTCTTATGCTGTCCTGTTTTCTTCAGGATCTCGGCTTTCGTTTTAAAATACACACAAAATTCCCCTCTAGTTCTTCTGAAAAACAGTCCTCTGCAGCAGAAACAAACCCATCATTGTATCGGAGCTACGGAAGATTTCAGGAGCGTCCGGGGAGGTGGGGACTTGGGCTGGCCCTCTGACCAACTTCAAAGCTGGCTAAGGTCACTTACCTGTCAACTTCTAAAGGGAAAAAAAAAATCCTTTATTTTCTGTGGATGCTTCCACCAGACAAGTTCCTTAAACTAATGAACCTATTTCCTGCAGTAGGCTACCATGGGTCTAGGCTACCTTCCATGGCCATGTGGACAAGATTACCACTGACACATCTGCTTATGTCTGAGTGCTCATAACGTGCTAAGTGTAATTCCCCAATTTCTTTGGGATAAAAACACCCCTCCTGCATCCTTAAGTGTCACAAGTCCACTGCATGGCAGAATGCAGTCTTCCCAAATGCAGAGATGCTGAAGGGAACATATCCTTATCATCCAGAAGAAACAGGGGCTAAAACACTTGCAGGTGCCCACACTGACATGTTGATGGGGCTTGGAGTCTGCGAAATGTGTGCCTACACTTCCCAGGGACAGGCCCATGGGTCTGGGCACGCTGTGTGGGAGAGGGAGGGGTAACCCTGTGCTTTGTTTCCTGTCATGTGGTAGAAACTGCTTCAGGTTCCCTCATGTCACACTAGTGGCTAAGGCGGCAGCACAACAACACAACTACACAACAACGACTACACACTTCAACGACAGCACAACATCCTAAAGAAAAAGGAGCCTTGGGCTGGGCTTTGCCGCTAGCACCTGTGAGGAGCTCAAAACAACCTCTCTAGCGTTATCTTTCTCCCCATAAATATGAGGAGACTGGACCACATCTGGGCCCTTGAGTAGATCCTGTGGGTGGACAGGCTCAGCCTCTGTCCCTGCTCTGAGGTGGACCATCCTGCATAGGAGAGGCTAGAAAGCGCGACACAACATTTCCCAGAATCCCTTGCAGCTGTCGTCTTTAGATGTGACCTGGGTTCCACCAGTTACATGCACTGCTGTAGATTTGACTTCAGGCGGGCCTGAGTTAACTGAGCTGAGGCAAGTATGCAGCAATTTTTTCACATCTTGCATTAGCAGAAGCATTGTGATGGGCAAACAGCAGCCACAGCAGCCACCGCAGCAGCTCCCTAGGCAGCCCAGTTCTGCAGTGTGGCTCCAGGAGTCACTCCTGGGAGCTCAGCCTGCTCTCTCTTTATCCCAATTTGAAAGGAAGTGTTAGTCGCTCAGTCGTGTCTGACTCTTTGCAACCCCATGGACTATAGCCCCCCAGGCTCCTCTGTCCATGGAATTCTTCAGGCAAGGATACTGGAGTGGGGTGCCATTTCCTTCTCCTGACCCAGGGATCAAACCCAGGTCTCCTGCATTGCAGGCAAATTCTTTACCATCTGAGCCACCAGGAAAGACTTACCCCATTTAATGCCCCATAATTAACCATCATCTGCAGCTCACACGTTGTTCTCCTATTTCCCCTTCTCCCCCTTTAAACTAATTTAAGCTTTCTCAAGTATCCACTCCAAGCATTTTCCCCTTTTTCCTTCCTGTTCTTCCCCAAATACTGTCACTTGTATCTAGGAACTGTTGACTCCTCCTTCCCTGCCTGTATTTCTCTTCCATGTTGACTTAAGTCCTCCTATGAGTCAGGTATTACTGTACCAGCTGCTGGAAATATGAGCCCACTAGGAATGTTCCCAGCCTTTGGTGGCTCTAGAGTTAAGAAGAGGAGTCTGGTCAGCCAAGGAGATGGTAAGTTACAAGGTTGGAGCTTCCAATTCTGTCTTGGGAGACTGAAGTCAACAGGCAAAGAGCTAGGGATGAGGCTTACGTTGCCTTCCAAACATCAAATGGGTGGGTTTTTTCCAAATAATACTTAAATCCACCCAATCCAGTTGGTAAATCCCTTGTCCTTGCTGGGGGCAACAAAATATTGGACATCAACAAAACCTGCCACAGGTCACTATTGGCTAACTCCCCACTGGGCAGTTTATACGCTAAGAAAATCGCTCAGCATTTTGTATCCACTGTCTACCCCAATGCTTGAGAGGCCCATTCTATTATTTCTCCATTTTACAGATCAGGGAACTGAGGCTCAGAACAGCCCAAGCACAGCTGGCGAGATGGACCCAAATGAGGTTTTCCTTCTCCCACAGAGCATCCACACTTTCTGGCTTGGCCCCTTTACCATCTCAGCCTATCCCAGCTATATTTCCAGCTCCTCACCCTGACTCTCCCTGACCCCAGGCCCGTTTCCCATCCTCCCTTCAGCTCTGAGTCCTGTTCTTACTCAAGCTTCAGGCTCCGCCCTAAAGCCTGCCTCTTCGCACTCTCTCACTGCCCTAGAATCCACACCAAGAAACCTCCCTCTGCTCAGAATGTATTGCATCTTTCCTCTTGCTTCTGGTTGAGCGTTCACTTTCCTGTAATAGCGTTAATAATTAATATAGTATTTGTGCCTCTCCACCAACCCAAAGAATCCTAGCTGGAGTTACTGGGCACCTACCATGTTTTCTGATTGACTCATTTATCCTCATGACTCTATGAGGCAATTGTCATTATTATTAAGATTCCCACGTTACAGATGAGGAAACTGAAGCCTGGAAGGTTTCAGTTCAGTTTAGTCGCTAGTCGTGTCCGACTCTTTGTGACCCCATGAATTGCAGCACGCCAGGCCTCCCTGTCCATCACCAACTCCCGGAGTTCACCCAGACTCACGTCCATCGAGACAGTGATGCCATCCAGCCATCTCATCTTCTGTTGTCCCCTTCTCCTCCTGCCCCCAATCCCTCCCAGCATCAGAGTCTTTCCCAATGAGTCAACTCTTCACATGAGGTGGCCAAAGTACTGGAGTTTCAGCTTTAGCATCATTCCTTCCAAAGAAATCCCAGGGCTGATCTCCTTCACAATGGACTGGTTGGATCTCCTTGCAGTCCAAGGGACTCTCAAGAGTCTTCTCCAACACCACAGTTCAAAAGCATCAATCCTTTGGTGCTCAGCCTTCTTCACAGTCCAACTCTCACATCCATACATGACCACAGGAAAAACCATAGCCTTGACTAGATGGACCTTTGTTGGCAGAGTAATGTCTCTGCTTTTGAATATGTTATCTAGGTTGATCATAACTTTCCTTCCAAGGAGTAAGCGTCTTTTAATTTCATGGCTGTAATCACCATCTGCAGTGATTTTGGAGTCCAAAAAAATAAAGTCTGACACTGTTTCCACTGTTTCCCCATCTATTTCCCATGAAGTGATGGGACCGGATGCCATGATCTTCATTTTCTGAATGTTGAGCTTTAAGCCAGCTTTTTCACTCTCCACTTTCACTTTCATCAAGAGGCTTTTGAGTTCCTCTTCACTTTCTGCCATAAGGGTGGTGTCATCTGCATATCTGAGGTTATTGATATTTCTCCTGGCAATCTTGATTCCAGCTTGTGCTTCTTCCAGCCCAGCGTTTCTCATGATGTACTCTGCATAGAAGTTAAATAAGCAGGGTGACAATATACAGCCTTGACGTACTCCTTTTCCTATTTGGAACCAGTCTGTTGTTCCATGCCCAGTTGTAACTGTTGCTTCCTGACCTGCATACAGATTTCTCAAGAGGCAGATCAGGTGGCCTGGTGTTCCCATCTCTTTCAGAATTTTCCACAGTTTATTGTGATCCACACAGTCAAAGGCTTTGGCATAGTCAATAAAGCAGAAATACATGTTTTTCTGGAACTCTCTTGCTTTTTCCATGATCCAGTGGATGTTGGAAATTTGATCTCTGGTTCATCTGCATTTTCTAAAACCAGCTGGAACATCTGGAAGTTCACAGTTCACATATTGCTGAAGCCTGGCTTGGAGAATTTTGAGCATCACTTTACTAGCGTGTGATATGAGTGCAATTGTGCGTTAGTTTGGGCATTCTCTGGCATTGCCTTTCTTTGGGATTGGAATGAAAACTGACTTTTTCCAGTCCTGTGGCCTGCTGAGTTTTCCAAATTTGCTGGCATATTGAGTGCAGCACTTTCACAGCGTCATCTTTCAGGATTTGAAATAGCTCAACTGGAATTCCATCACCTCCACTAGCTTTGTTCGTAGTGATGCTTTCTAAGGCCCACTTGACTTCACATTCCAGGATGTCTGGCTCTAGGTCAGTGATCACACCATAGTGATTATCTGGGTCATGAAGATCTTTTTTGTACAGTTTTTCTGTGTATTTGTGACATCTCTTCTTAATATCTTCTGCTTCTGTTAGGTCCATACCATTTCTGTCCTTTATCGAGCCTGGAAGGTTTAGCAACTTGCAAAAGCCAGAGCGTAGAACCCTAACCATTACTGTCAGATGGTTCTGAAACACAAGGGTGGCACAACTTTATCCCCTGTCTGCCTTGCGTACAGCTGTACATTTACGTACAGCGTAAATGCTGTGGATGGAGCTTCTCTCTGCCCTTTTCTGGTTCTAAGAACCAACTGTTTAATGAGTGCCTTCTAGTCATTGAAAAAAATGCATCTTGCTCCAGTGGCTTCCCCCTCTTAGACCGTTCGTCCTACTTTGCACAGAACTCTAAAGTCACACCTCGTGCTAAGTCAAGGGTGGTTTGACCAGTTATTTGAAAATGGACCATACCATGGCTGATAATTCTATAATCTTGGAGCATCTTGACGCCAAGATGTCTCCAATTTTCGATGGAAGAAGAGAGGAGAAGGAACCTGAACTTTGGCCTCAGTAAACAAACAAAAACTCCTCTGGAAATTTAGTTAAGGGTTGAGGAGCAAACTACACTCCACCCCCACCCCTGGGGGCAGCACAAAGACAAGGATCCTGGGAATAAGATCAGTTTCTTCATCCCTTAATCCAGGGCCCCAGTGGAGCTGTTGGCCCGGGGCATCAGAGATCTCCTAAAATGGTGGTTAAGGGACTGGATAATTTTCCCCTGCCACTTTCTTTCCAGGGCAATGTGGGCAGTTGGGGGATAGAGGTTTAAACTAGCTACAAATCATCCCCAAAACAACGTTTCAATTGTCCTTCCAGCCGGGAGATAAATATGCAAGTGGGACCCTTTGTAGAATTTCCTGGAGGGCAGAGGTAGCAGCCGCAGGCAAACTGTCCCTCCCACTTAACCCCAGCAGGCCCAGAAAAGCCTCCCACCAGCTGACTTTGAACCTTTCCAAGCAGGATGCCCACACCCAGTCGACAGCATCCTTTAAAGCTGTCTTTCCTAAGGATTCCCAGCTCAGCATCTAGCCTCAATTCATAACCAAATCACCCCAGCCCTACCCAGAGCCAAGCCCCAGGAGCCAGGAATATGCACGGGGGAGGGAAGACCCCTCCCACCAAAAGTAACGGAAGTTTTCCCAATCCACAGTGTTCTAGGGCTTCCTCCCCATCCCCCGGCCTGGGCAGGGGGCGCCTTGGGACCGCCCAGGAGCGCCCAAGAATTAACACTTCACCGAGGGACTGGAACCCGCAAAAGTTCTCATTAAGGCCCACCTGGCTAGGAGCTGGGGTCATATGATTCCTAAAAACACCACTCCCTGGCTCCGGCTGGCTGTGAGTCAGTGGATTGAGACTTAATCTTGGAGGTAGCGGATACCTTTGAGCAGGCAATCTTGGAAGTTCCACCCAGGAAAGCGCAGATGGGCGTCGTGATAAACTGTGGCCTACAATTCCAAGAGGCTGGGTGGGGGGTGGGGACTAAATCGCGAGAAGAGAGGGAAACAAACATTGCAAGCCACTGCGGGCGGGGCCATGGGGCAATTTGCAGTTGAATCCGATTATCCGTCAATATGATTCAAGAAGATTTGATAAACACCAGTTTAAAAGTGCCCGGCACAGACCTCGTGTCTAACGGGCACTTCATAATTGGCACTGGGAATAGTTGATACTGTGAAAGACCTACTGTGTGCCAAGCTCCCACGACTGTCTCCGGAACGCAAGGAACGGGGCGAAACTCCCTTCGAGTTCAAACAGCGCTGGGAACTGCGCCCCAGAGGAGGGGAACCCAGGGCCTGGGGTCCCTCCTTTCCCACCCCTGGAACTCCAACGGCCTGGTTGTGCTTCAGGCTCTATGCACAGAATGGGGGAAGGAGGCTGTGCCTGAGCGCTTTGGGCAGCTCCAGAGGCCACGCGGGAGGGCTGTGCCCGCGCGGGGAGCGGGTCTTCCGGGCGCAGCGACCGGCTAGCCCGCAGGCAGGAGGACACGCGGAGGCGCCCTGGCCGCGGCCCAAGGGCAGGTGCAGGAGCGGCGCAGCGGGCGCTCAGGGTGCACCGGTGCCCGGGCGCGCGGGCGGGCGCGGCAGGGAGGGGCGCCGGCCCCGGGAGCCCGACGCCAGGGCGTGGTGCAGGTGGCGGCGGGGGCAGAGTCGACTCCGTACCTTGATTTTCGACCTGGCGACCGGGCGCTGTTTCGCCGCCAGGTGTCCATCCGGGCCCTCGCCGTCGCCGGGCTCTGGGGTTTCGCGCTCCGGGCCGCGCGGGGACGAGCTGCTCTCTGCGCCTCCGGGCTCCCCCGCGCTGCTGCTGCCGCCGCCGGTGCTACTGCCGCCGTCGCTGCGGCAGTCCTCGGGGGGATCGTGGAGCAGACGGCCCAGGCCCACTGCGGAGCGAGGGCCGCGCCCCGACACACAGACACGCGGCGTCAGGCCCGGGCGCCCGCAGCAGTTTGACCTGCGGGCGGTGCCGCCGCCGCCCCTCCCCGGACCTGGGCACCTCGCCAAGTGGGCAACGCCGCGGGGGTGGGCGATCGAGCCCCTGACTCGGCCTCCCGAGCAAGCTTGGGGTCCTGGGGGGCGGTGGGGGGCGTCCGCTCCTCTTTCCAAGTTCCCGTGCCCACGAGGTACGAGGGCCAAGCGCGGCTGGGGACACCGCGCACCAAATTTCCACTCCCTGGGACCCGATCTCGAGCCACCTAGTCCCGGAGAGGTTGACCTATCCCTGTGCAACCTCACGAGGACATGGGATTGAGATTGCCCCTTTGTGGCCCCCAGTCCCACTCCTGGGCCACCTCTGCCCGCAGCAGCCAACGGTCCCGCCGCAGGGCAATTAGAGGCGCCCACTAGGGGGGAGGGGGTGCAGGGCGTCCCGGGTTCCCAGCCTCTCACTCTTGGTCCTCCTAGGTAACTTCCTCCCCCCTCCCCCAAAGGAGGGGCATGGGGGACGGAGGGAGTCCAGCCCGGGTCGTGGAGTAGAGGGGACCCGGCTACCCCTGCCCCCACCCCAGGAACCCGGCGCCCAGGCCCGGCCCCCGCGCGGCGCTCACCTGGGATGTAGGTGTCTGCCCTCTCCTCGTCCGGGAGCTCATCCCAGCTGCGGACCGAGACCCCCAGGCTCCTCCTCTTCACCAGGAAGACTTTGGGCATCGTGGGGGCCCTCTCCCCGGACTGCGGGCCCCTAGTCCCGGTTGCTCCCCACTAAAGGCGGCGGCGGCGGCTTGGTCCCCGGCTCCCCGCGGCCGGAGCCCACCTTCCCGCCCCGCCTGCCCCCTCCCTCCGCCCCCCACCGCCGCCGCGCGGCCGGGCCTCTCCCCCGCACGCCGGGAGACTCCCAGCCTCCGGGCTCCGCGACACCTCTGCCTGAAATCGCGGGTGAGACCACGCCGAGGAAAAAAGTTTCATAAGGTGGAATAGAAAAGGCACCAGGAAACTTGGGAGTGAGCATGCGCCCTGCAACATAACGGTGTCAACAAGCTCGCTACCTGTCCGACCGGTTCCGGCGGCCGGGGCTGCCTGTTCCAGCCCTTCCTTAGGCATGAATGTTTGCAAAAGAATTTAACGTCTGATTCTCCCCCCTCCCCTTTGTAAAAAAGGAAGGACGCTTCTCTCTGAACCCCCTGCCCCATGCCGCACCACGGGCACTTCAGGGAGATCTCCTGGAACGAAACCCGGCGCGCGCTTCCCGGGGCATTGCTCCTCAAAGCTGGGGCCTCCCGCTAGTGCCCGCCCCCGGCCCCCACCCGTGGATTCGTCTCCGACAAGCAAGCCAGAAAATGGCTCAGCTCCTCTGGACCTTGTGGATCATTCCTGGGTTTGTTGAAGTCTCGGTTGTGTGGAGGCCGCGGGGAGACGCCCGGGATTCTGATCCGGTAAAGAGGGAACTTGGGGGCTTCCGTTCCCCTTCATCTACAACAGCTCCCCCTTCCCCCAGTAAACACAAAAAAAAAAAAAAAAAAATCTTTTTTAAATTCAGCATCTTTAGAACACGTTATTTTGGGCCATACAATCTAAGAAAAACCAGTCCGTTTGCTTCCACCCCAAGCCCCTTCCATCCCGCGAACCCTCTCACCCCTAAATAAACACTCTGGAAAAAAAGCCAAGTGCTAGTTTTGCAAACGCAGCTTCAAAACAATTTTCTTATCCTCGCTCACTCCGATGATTGCCTCCCCCAACCATTTGCTCCCCAAATTCTGAGGCTGGGAAATACTTTCCAGGAAGCCAGTCAAGATGGGTTTACCTCCCCTTACCGCCCCTACTGGGAGCTTGGCTGGATAGCTTAGGGTTTAATTTAGGTTTGGGGTTTGGGTTTTGTTTTGTATGGGTTTTTTGTTTTTGTTTTTTTAATCTACCTTTATACCTGGAGGGCCAGAGATGGGGGTGGGGTGGGGAGAAGGAAGGGGAGTTGGTAAGAAAAAGATGCCAAGTTTCTAAGAGCAGCTGTACCCGCTTTGGGGGATAGAGGGCCCGCCGCCGGTCCCACGCCCCTGCTCGGATGTGCCCAGGGATGCAGGGCACCGCCTCCACGGCCGCGGGGTCACCCCACTTCCTGGGGATCAGACGTGTGCCAGCTCCAGGGGATGCGGGGGCGCGGCCGGCCTGGGGTGCCCTGGGCGCCAGCCGCTCGCCCAACCGCCCGACTCACCTGTCTGTAACCTGACCCGCAGTGCGACCTGCCCACAGGGCGGGAGAATCAACACAGCGGTTTTCCCCGTCCTCTTCCGCCCTGGAATGGCCCTTGGGGACACGGCAGCCTGGTAACGGATTTCTCGGCTCGGCGGCAACACTCAGGATGCTCGGAGAAGGGCTCAGCTCAGCCCTGACTGCTGGGGACAGACGCGCCCCGCCTCTGGGGCTGCCCTCAAGAGCTACCCCTCTCCGGGCTCATCCCTGTCTGAACCCCAGATTTTCTCTGCAAACGATCAACGCAGAAGGAAAAAAACTTGGAGCGGAGGGAAGCCGGGGGAGGAAGAGGAAGACATCTCCATAGCGGCACGAGGAGACCAGGCTTCTTTCTCGTCCGAGGCCGATGGCGCAGCTTCTGGGAGCCTCTGCGAGTGTATTTTTATCTACCAACAAACTGGAGCCTGATTAGAAAGAAGACGCTTGGTTGAATGAAAGTAAAAATAGAGTAAAACTGTGAAATCATCGAAGTATGCCCCATCTCATAAAAACCTTAAAAACTTCACTTTTTTTCAAAATTCCTTATTTTACAAAACACACACACACACACACACACACACACACAACAAAAAACCCATTAACAGAGCTTTTTTTTTTTTTTCTTTTTTTCTTTCACTGGATTTCAAATCACCGAGTATCTGATCCACTCTGTCCATTTTTTGAAAACACTGTAGAATGACAGGATCTAAGGCAAGAAATCTCAAAACGTAGCTCAATACTTACTTAGGGCACTAGGGGGGAAGGATAACAGGTTTAATCACACTTTTATTTGACCATGTTGGATGCACACCTATTCTTATATTTACTGGATATCTCTTTGGAAGAAAGGAATTCTGATGTTATCTTTCTTTTGTGTGTGATCAGACCAGATGGGTTTATCAACAGTATTATTAACATTTTCAAAGAGTCAGTTTTGCCTCTGTAACGTCAGTATTCTAAGTTTTGTGAGAGGTATTGATAGAGCAGCACCTCAAAGTAGGATAAGAAATGAAAAAAAAAAAAAGAAATGAACTCAATTCTTTTCAAAATCTCAAAAGTTTGGAGTTGGAAGAGTAGTCCAGAGCTCACCCAGTATTAGGGGGAGGAGGTGGCCTCCGTCGTTAGGTGTGTAGTCAGCCTTGCTTGAATACCTCCAGAGCTGTGGAGCTCATTTTTCCAAAATAGCAGCCCTTGTTCCATTTTGACAACACTGCTGTTAGAAAGCTTTTCCTTCCATTTAATGGAAATCTGTTTCCCTGCATTTCTACCTCCCCTCCCCATTCTGCCCTCAGGGTCTGCTGCGCCCCCTCCCCCTGGTTCCAAACCGGGAAAAAAATACCTCCCCTAGCCTCTCCTAAGACTCCTTTTCTCTGGTAATGTATGGTCAAGTTGCAATAGACAGGTACAAAGCTTCTCAATGGCATCCTTAGAGCATACAGTTATGAGGACAGGTTAGGATGTTGGGAAAAATATTCCTTAGATTTTTTTTTTTAACTTTTTATTGAAGCATATAACATAGAGTTGGACTTCCTTGGTGGCTCAATGGTAAAAAATCCACCTGCCAATACAGGAGAGGTGGGTTTGATCCCTGGGTCGAGGAGATCCCCTGAAGAAGGAAATGTCAACCCAGTCCAGTGTTCTTGCCTGGGAAATCCCATGGACAGAGGAGCCTGGTGGGTTATAGTCTATGGAATCAAATAAGAATCAGAGGTGACTTAGTAGAGAACAACAACTTAATGTAGCATTAGAAAAAAATGCACAAATTATAAGTCCACAGCTTGATAACTTTTTGCAAACTGAATTCATCTTTGAATCAGCACCCCAGAACAAGACAAAACTGCTTCCTCTATTCAACAATAGATCAGCTTTCTTATAGGTTCAATAAGACAAAAAAGAAGAAATAAAAGTACAGGGTTATAAAGGAAATAACAAACCATCATTTGTAGTCAGTATGATTGTCTGGGTGGAAAACTCAAGAGAATCTTCAGACAAATTATTAAAAGTAATAAGAGAGTTTGGCAAAATTGTTTATAGAAAATCTGTGTATATGTATTGTGTCAATTGCATTTCTACATAGTAAACAGTCAGAAAAATTAAAAGCCTAATTTAAAAAGTGACTTACAACAGCAACCAAAAGACAAAGAGCCTTAAAATAAATTTTCTAAAAATATTGTGCAAATTTCCTGTCAATAAAATTCAAAAACTTTTATTGGAAAGTGTTAAAGAATATACTAATCAATGGAAAGATTTACCATACTAACAGATTGTTAGACTCCACATGAAAAAGAGGTCAAAAATCTCCAAATTCATCTGTAGATTTAATACAGTTCTTCAGTTCAGTTCAGTTCAGTCACTCAGTCATGTCCGACTCTTGGCGACCCCATGAATTGCAGCACGCCAGCCCTCCCTGTCCATCACCAACTCCTGGAGTTCACCCAAACCCACATCCAATACTTAAAAAAAAAGATACTTCTGTGCATGTGTTCAGTTGTGTCCAACACATTTGCGACCCCATGGACTGTAGCCCACCAAGTTCCTCTGTCCGTGGGATTTCCCAGGCAAGAATACTAAAGTGGGTTGCTGTTTCCTACTCTAGGGGAACCTTCTTGACCCAGGGATCAAACCTGTGTCTCTTGTATCTCCTGTATTGGTAGGCAGATTCTTTACCACTAGGCCATCTGTGGGGTCTGCTCAAATTATTGTAAAGTATATATGAAAGAATAACCATCCCACTCCTGAAGAAAAACGAGGTGTGCAGACAATATCAGACATCAGTAGTAATTAAAATAGTGTGAGACATTGGTGCTAGGCTGGGCATTGGTGGACAGACAGACATTGGTGCATAAGTAGACATTAGTGTACAAGTTGACTGCCAGTACAGAACAGAGAACCCAGAAAGAGCCCCACACTTGTGATCTATGAGAGAAGGCACTGCAGAGCAGTGGGGAAAGATGTGTCATTCAATAGGTGAAACCAGAATACTGGTTATCCATTTGGGGAAAAAATAAAGGAAACTGAATAATGTGCACACAGAACAATTTTCAGTGGATTAAACATTGAAATAAGCATGCAAATATATATATATATACATAGATAATGTAGAAGAATGTATTCATGACCAGAGGGTAGAGAAGAATTTCTTAAGAAACAAAAACAGACCACAAAAGTTGATAAGGCTGACTGCAGAAAAATTAAAAATGTATCAAGAGGCACAAGAGAATGGTAAGCTAAACAGCAGAGAACTTTTTGCAACACATATATCTTACAAATGATTAGAATCCAGACTATATAAAGAACTCTCATGAATGACTGTGAAAAAGACAAACAATAGAAAGAAGGCAAAAGACTTAGACAAGCATCTCCCAGAAGAAAAAACATGAATGGTTCATCAACATATAAAAAGATACTCAGCCTCATTAGTAGATAGGAAAATACAAATTAAAATGACAATGAAATATGATTTCAGGTGGCTTAGATGGTAAAGAGTTTACCTGCAATGCAGGAGATCTGGACTCAATCTCTGGGTCAAGAAGATCCCCTGGGGAAGGGAATGGCTAACCAATCCACTATTCTTGCCTGGAGAAGTCCATGGACAGAGGAGCCTGGTAAACTACAGTCCACGGGACCGCAAAGAATCGAACACTACTGAACAAACTACCAACTTTCAAAATGTTTAAGTCTGACAATACTCAAAGTGTGGTGAGGATGTGGAGCAATGAAATTGGCCAAATATTTCTAATGGGTATGTATATTCACTGAAGCACTCTGGGGACTTCCCAGTTTCATTATTCAATTTCCTTTATTTTTCCCCGATAGTCCAATGACTTAATAAGACTCTGTGCTCCCAATGCAGTGCATCTGGGTTCAGTCCCTGTTTAGGGAACTTGATCCCACATACCACAGCTAGAAACTCCCGCATGCTACACGTGAAGACTGAAGATTGAAGATCCCAGTGCAGCAACTAAGACCTGGCACAGCCAAATAAGTGTTTTTTAAAAAATTTTTTGGAAAAGAGTTTTTCTTTACCTAGTCAAACTGGACACACACATACTAAATGACACAGATATTCCACTTCAGGTTCTGAATCTAGAAAAAGTCTTGCACTTTTGTACCAAGAGTCACAGACGAGAATACTCATCATAGCAGCATTTATTATACTTAGAAAAATAAGAATCTTAATGCAACCCAAACGACCATCAATAACTGATGTGATTAAAACACGGTGATAAATCTGTACAATGAGAAGGAATAGCTCATAGCCACACACATTAACAAAAGTAGGTCTCAAGACATATTGTTGAAAGAAAAAAAGCAGGTGACAGAAGAAATGTACTATAAGATTCACATTACTTTAAAAAACAGATCAAAGTAAACCATATTTAGGAATACAGACACATGTTAAAACCATTAGTCAACAAGCAATGACTTGGAAGAGTCTCTGGAGACTAGGCTGATTTAAAACAAGCAATACGGAAGGTTACCTATTGTATGATTCCATTTATATAACATTCTTCTTATTGCTTATTTTTAAAAAAAAAATTTTATTCTACTTCTATTTGTAGTAAAGATATACAGGAAGGTAGATGGCCCATTGCTATAGTAGGTTTACCAGAAGGACAGACCCTATGATTTTTCCTGGTGGTCCAGTGGCTAAGACTCCACACTTTCAATGCAGGGGGCCCAGGTTCCATCCCTGGTCAGGGAACTAGACCCCACATGCCACAGGTAAGGATCAAATAAATAAAAATAGTATTTAAAAAAATCAAAATACTTTCCAAATTCCCTTAAAAAAAGAAAAAGGCCCTGCCTATGACTGTTGTAATCCTTGACAGTTTCTTAGAGGCAACAACGTCTCTTCCGGTTTTGCTTGTTTAGTTCAGAAACTAAATGTGTTCACAGTGATACCTATGTATACTTGAGTTTGGTGCATTATCTTTTAACATCCTATGTGGGAAAATGAGGACTCAGGACAGTCATACTTCAGTCTCTGATCCCGCTGAAATTAGTTATTTCCTTTTAAAAAAAATTAACTTTCTACCTTCATATTCGTTTTACGTTTTGTATTAGTTTGCTGCTGCTGCTAAGGCGCTTCAGTCGTGTCCGACTCTGTGCAACCCCATAGACAGCAGCCCACCAGGCTCCCCCGTCCCTGGGATTCTCCAGGCAAGAACACTGGAGTGGGTTGCCATTTCCTTCTCCAATGCATGAAAGTGAAAAGTGAAAGGGAAGTCGCTCAGTCGTGTCCGAGACTCCTAGCAACCCCATGGACTGCAGCCCACCAGGCCCCTCCGTCCATGGGATTTTCCAGGCAAGAGTACTGGAGTGGGGTGCCATTGCCTTCTCCGATATATGATACAATTGTATAGAATTAAACACACACACACACAGAGGCTTCCCAGGTGGGGCTAGTGGTAAAGAACCTCCCTACCAATGCAAGAGACATAAGAGACATGGGTTTGATCCCTGAGTCAGGAAAATCCTCTGGAGTAGGGCATGGCCACCCACTCCACTATTCTTGCCTGGAAAATTCCATGGACACAGAAGCCTGGTGGGCTACAGTCCATAGGATCAAAAAGGAACAGACACAACTGAAGCAACTTAGCATTCATGCACACAAACACACATGCAGGGACTTACCTGGTGGTCCAGTGGTTATGATTTCACTTCCCAATGCAGGGGGTGTGGATTCGAAGCTAAGATCCCACATGCCTTCTGGCCAAAAAGCCAAAACATAGAAGCAATATTGTAACAAGTTCAATAAAGACTTAAAAAAAAAAATGGTCCACAAAAAAAAAAAAAAAGACTTAAAAAAAAATAAAATGAACACACACACACACACACCACCACCACTCACACACCAGTGAGTACAAGTAAAACTGTGTAGGTCTGGAGAAGACCTGTGGGTTGTCTCAATGCCAATATTCTGCTGATAATAAACTTCATTCGTTCTCTATGACTTACCATTGGGGGAAACTGGATGAAGGACACACAACTGCATGTGAAACTGCATTATCTCAAAATTAAAGTGTCCTACTCTGAATTCTCCAGGCCAGAATACTGGAGTGGGTAGCCTTTCCCTTCTCCAGGGGATCTTCCCAACCCAGGGATCAAACCCAGGTCTCCCACATTACGGGTGGATTCTTTACCAGCTGAGCCACAGGGGAAGCCCAGCAAGAGAGTTCATCTTCAAAGTTTTCATCACAAGGGAAAAAAATATGTGCGGTGATGAATATTAACTAAATTTATTATGGTAATCATTTTGCAACACATATATGTATCAAATCATTGCATTGTATACCTAAAACAGATTTAATGTTATATGTCAATTATATCACAATTAAAAAAAAAATCACTAGGCAAAGCAGGAAAATGATCGATACAAGAGTCACCAAAATGTTGTTCACTTGGAAAGAAGACCAGGTGTAAAATTGTTGTTGTTGTTCAGTGGCTCAGTCATGTCTCTTGACGAATCTTTACGACTCTTTATGACCCCATGGACTGCAGCACACCAGGCTTCCCTGTCCTTCACCATCTCCCGGAGTTTGCTCAAACTCATGGCCATTGAGTCGATGATGCCACCCAACCATCTAATCCTCTGTCACCCACTTCTCCTCCTGCCCTCTGTCTTTCCCAGCATCAAGGTCTTTTCCAATGAGTTTTTTACATCAGGTGGCCAAAGAATTGGAGCTTCAGCTTCAGCATCAGTCTTTCCAAAGAATATTCAGGATTGATTTCCTTTAGGATTGACTAGTTTGATCTCCTTGCAGTCCAAGGGACTCTCAAGAATCTCTCCAACACCACAGTTTGAAAGCATCAATTCTTGGGCCCTCAGGCTTCTCTACAGTCCAACTCTCACATCCATACATGACTACTGGAAAAACCATAGCTTTGACTAGACGGACCTTTGTCAGCAAAGTGATGTCTCTGCTTTTTAATACACTGTCTAGGTTTGTCATAGCTTTTCCTCCAAGGAACAAGGGTCTTTTAATCGCATGGCTGCAGTCACTGTCCTCACTAATTGTGGAGCCCAAGAAAATAAAGTCTGTCACTGTTTGCATTTTTTCCCCCATCCATTTGCCATGAAGTAGTGGGACTGAATGCCATGATCTTAGTTTTTTGGATGTTGAGTTTTAAGCCAGCCTCCTTCATCTTCATCAAGAGGTCTTTAGTTCCTCTTCACTTTCTCCCATAAGGGTGGTGTCATCAGTATATCTGAACTTATTGATATTTCTCCCAGTGATCTTCATTCCAGCTTGTGTTTCATCCAGCCTGGCATTTCATATGATGTACTCTGCATATAAGTTAAATAAGCAGTGACAATATACAGCCTTGATGCACTCCTTTCCCAATTTGGAACCAGTCCATTGTTACATGTCTGGTTCTATCTGTTGCTTCTTAACCTGCATATGTTTCCAGGAGGCAGGTGTAAAATTAGGCAGGGATAAGCAGGGGGTGCCCAGGTGGTTCAGTCCATAAGGAATCTGCCTGCAATGCAGGAGACCTGAATTTGATCCCTGGGTTGGGAAGATCCCCTGGAGGAGGGTATGGCAACCCACTCTAGTATTCTGGCCTGGAGAATCCCATGGACAGAGGAGCCTGGTGGGCTACAGTCCAAGGGGTAGCAAAGAGTTGGACACCACTGAGCAACTAAGCTCAGCACACAAACAGAGGTAAGGGTGGGGGTTCCGAAGTCCTGGCAATATTGTATTACTCAAACTGGAAAATGAGAATAATTGTTGTTGTTATTTAATCATGTATTCATATTAAAAACTGTCTTGTCACTGTAATATATTTGACAATATTTAAAATTTAACAAACCAAATCGGCTGATGTAGTGCACGTCTTCACTTTTGGGTAATCTCCCTGTAAGAGTCACAAGGGAGCCAGGAGATTCCTTTCTCAGACTCCTCTGCTGCTGGGTGCAAGCCTGTGACCCTGGATCTACCCCTGGGGTTTAGGGTCCTGGAGGCGGGTCCTGAACTCAACGAGGATGGATCCCGGCCACCCGGACGGCCGCGGCAGAGCCCCCAGTGGAGACGCTAGGAACTGCAGTCTGAGCATCCTTTAGCTCGCTGCTCCCTTCCTAGACAGATTCTAGGGACTCCTGGAGATTTCGTGAGCTCCCTAACATCTTTAATAAATTATTTTCCTGATTAAACAAGGTAGAGTGCAGTCTGTTGCCATCTTGTGTCATCTATGCTGCAACTGAGGTTGTCTCCAGGACTTCATTAGGCTGTCTTCCAATCAAGGACATTACCCTCAGACGACTGTAATTCAAAATAAAAACAATAAACCATAAAATGGGTATCCTTTTTTAAAATCTCTCCTTTGTAGAATAATTTGCAAGATTCTGGTTAAACTCCTGGATGCGAAATCTCTCTCTTTCTTCTCTCAGCCCCTTTCTGGTGCCCTAAATAGACACCTAGTATGCTTCTAGTCCCATATTATCCCAAATGAGAACTACCAGCTGGTCACATGTAGCTGCTGAGCACCTGAAAGGTGGTTGGTCTGAACTCAGATGTGCTTTAAGTGTAACACACAGGACTTTGAAGACACTATGAAAAAAAGACTTCAAAATATTTCATTACTACTTTTGTATATCATTTTATATGTTGAAATGATTATACTTTGAATGTGTGCATGCTAAGTCACTTCAGTCGTGTTCAGCTCTGTGTGACCCTATGAACTGTAGCCCACCAGGCTCCTCTGTCCATAAGATTTTCCAGGCAAGAATACTGGAGTGGATTGCCATGCTTTCCTCCAGGTAATCCCTACCCAGGGATCGAACCCATGTCTCTTACATCTCTAGCATTTGTAGGCAGGTTCTTTACCACTAAAGCCACTTGGGAAGCCCAATAGTTTGAATATATTGGGTTAAATGAAATATTAAGATAGAGTTCAAGGGTTTTGGTTTTGTTTTTTGCTTTTTAATGTGGCTACCAGAAAATTTAACACTACTCTGTTATTTGAGTTATAATTGTATCTGACAGTTCTGGTCTAGACTATTGATGACCAGCAAGGGGAGCCTGTGCAGTTCTGGAAGGCTGTTCTTTGCCATCCTCACAGTTTCTGGTCAGCACTGTGATTTGGCGGGGCGGGGCGCGGGGGACGGGGGACCGGGTGGTATGTTGACAGGGAGGTCACGTTGAAGGCCAAGGACTTCGCTTTGTACCATGGCTCTGCCATTGACATGCTGCAGGGACATGCAAAGTCATTTAAATTCTCTGAGCCACAGCATCTTTATCCATAATGAGGGATGATAACGTGTCTCTTACCTACTTCACACAGTTACTGAGAATCAAATGGACCATATTTGTGAATGTGAGTGTTGGAAGCATTTCCTATTGTTTAAATACCCATGACCAATGTTAATCGAATTGCCTTCTCTAATCTAGACACTGGGTCACCTGCACTAGCCATGTTGTTTCACCAAACAACTATCTGTGGGGGAGAAAAACTTTTTGTACCCATTTCACAAGTGAGAAAACAAAAGTTTTAAAAGGTTAAGGACCACTGCTCTTAGGAAAGCACCAGCTGCCAAGAGCATCCACCCTGTGCTCAGCAGAAATGGGCAGTGTGTCCATCAGGGACCCCAGCTGGCCTGAGATGTGCCATGGGGGGACCCCCCTTCGCCTGAGGATTACTCAGTCTGTAAACACACTCAAAGTCTTCCAAGAACAAGATCTCAGTGTCTCTTCCACACTAATGAGCTCTCCGTGCTCCTGGGTGCACCTGTGTCTGGGGCAGGGACGCCTCTACCTGAGGAGGCCACCTGGTTTTCCACCTGCCCTCCGGCATCCATTCCCCCATCTTCTAGTAACTGAACATGCAGTTCTGGGTGGGCTGACTCTACCCGCTGGGGCAGGTGGGCACTTAACCTGGCTAATTAGACCCTTTGACTTGGCCACTGTGATTGCTTCCGGGGCAGAGATCCAAACTGAACCAGCCCTGGGGAGGAGCTGTTGCCAGGACACTCTTTCCCTGGAGGGTGAGGGAGGATGTGACACAAGCCCAGGGCAGGCAACCAGCAGCTGCCTGAGAATGTTGGCAACACAGAGGAAGGCGATGCCAAGAGACGGAGAGAGCCAGCCTGAGTCCTCAGGACGGTTCTGGATCCAGCCCAGCTTGAAGCAAGTCTACCCTTGGGACTCCTGAATAAATTCTCTCTCCCTCTTGCTCAGTGGGAGTGGTGCTTTGTCATTTTCTACCAGGAGTTTCCCTAAATACCTAATAAAAATGACGCTTGTTTGCTTCTCTGCTCTCCAGTGAGTCATAGAAAAGATAGTGTATCCATTACCCATGAACCACAAGCTGGGTCTCCAAAGACCAGCAGGACACAATGATTGTTTTTTTTTTTTTTAATTATTTGTTTATTTGACTTAGCTGGGTCTTAGTTGTGGCACATAGGATCTTCAGTTGAGGCATGCGGAATCTAGTTCCCTAACCAGGAATCGAACCCAGGGCCCCTGCGTTGGGAGGGAGGAGACTTAGACACTAGACCACCAGGGAAGTCTCCGCAATGACTTTTTAACTTACTCCTATAAGACAGAAGGTGTGGTTCTATAAACTAAGTACGAACGTATGAAACAACTAATTTCCATGTTTTAGGCACATAAACATGTAAATATAAATAGATAAGCTTCTATGAACATTTCTGCAAAAGCTTTGTATGGATATATGCTTCTATTTCTCCTGGGTAAATACCTAGAAGTGGCAGTACCTAGCAAGTGATGGTCCCCCTTGCTCCACATGCTTGTCTTGTGTGTATTTGCCAATTTCAGCCCTTCTAATAGGAGGAGTGGTATTTTATTGTGGTTTTAATGTACATTTCCCTGATTGCCTGAGCTGTTTTCACCACCAGGTTAAAAATGTGTCTTTGAGTATATACATATGTCAGTGTGTTAGTCACTCAGTCATGTCTGACTCTTTGTGACCCCATGAACTGTAGCCTGCCAGGCTCTTCTGTCCATGGGATTCTCCAGGCAAGAATACTGGGGTGGGTTGCCATTTCCTTCTCCAGGGGATCTTCCCGACCCAGGGATGGAATCCAGGTCTCCCGCATTGCAGGCAGACTCTTTACCATCTGAGCCACCAGGGGAGACTTAATAAATTATGTTTCATTATGGTTAAGTGTCTTTTCAGATATCTTGACTATCTGTGGGTGTTGTTTGCTTATTATGGACTAGTGAGAATTCCCTGAATATGAAAAGTCCTCTATCAGATATATATATATTTTTTTTTTTTCCTAGTCTGGTGCTTGTCTTTCCATCTTCTTAGCTCTGTCTTTGAAGAGCAGTTTTTAATTTTTATGTAGTCCAGTTTATCCATTGTTCTTTTTGAATCATAGAATTATATGTATCTAAGAAAAATTTATTAGGTTTTGAGATTTTCTTACAATTTTAGGAACATTTTCTCCCAGAAATTTCTTCTAGAAATTTTGTAGTTTAACGGCCTTGAATTTAGGTCTATAATCTGTTTTGAGTTAATTTTTGTGTATTGTACAAGATGTGCATTGAAGTTCAAGCTTTTGGATATGAATATACAATTGTTCTGGTACCATTGTTGAAAGGACTATTGTGTCTCTTCTGAATCACCTTTGTACCTTTGTTGAAAATCGGTCGTCTGTATACATGTGGGTCGATCGCTGGACCCTATTCTATTCTGTTGGTTTATTTGTGTATTTTAATGTCACACTGTCTTTATTACTGTGGCTTCATGAATCTTGGAATCAAGTTCTGTAAATCATTCAATTTTGTTCTTCTTTTTCATAGCTATTTTGACTCTTCTAGGTCCTTTTCATTTGCATATGAATTTTGGAATCAGCTTGTCAATGTCTACAATAAAGCTTGTTGGAAATGTAAGAGATATATATATATAAAGCTTGGGAGTGAGTTGATTATCATTATGAGTTACTGATCTAATCACCAGAAGAGACTTACAGTTATGTATGAATCCAGATTCACACACTCAGGTATGGGGACCAAGTCACAAGATTTTATCTTCTTTAACCTGACTCCACGCTTCTATCCCAATGGTGAGTTTGCCATGGAGCCACCTTCTCCACCTCCGCATCTCCTCACTGCTTCTGGATCATGGGCCTCCGCCTCCCTCCCCAGCCTGAGCAACCTCCCTGCCCTCTCTCCATCCACACCCCCCGCTCCAACTCATGAGTTTAGGTTTTCTTTATAGACTGCAAGAGAGATGCCCTCAAAAACCCTTGATTTTCAACCCAAACCTCCCTGAAGACTAGAAAGCATGAAGGAACATCTACCTGGTTGATACGAATGGAAGAAAAATTACTGTTTGAACAGAATACAAATTAATATCTCAGTAATTTTCCTAACACAAGGCTTCCCAGTAATGAACTCACCATTGGTGTTTGTCAACCAGGCAAGGCTCTGTGGTTGTTTGGGGTATATTTACTGCTCTCTGGTAAATATTAACATGGAATGCCCCAGGTGAAAAGGTGGTTCTCTTTTTAATTGAGACCCTTCTGACTAGGTCCAGGAGAAAATCTCAGCTTGGTGCTAATCAGTCTTCAACACCTTTCTAATACTGGCTAGATTCCCTTTAAGTAGCAAGCCAACCTCAGGCTTTGATCTTCTGTCAGGCATGCCAGAGTCAGACACGACTGAAGTGACTTAGCAGTAGCAGTAGCAGCAGGCATGCCAGCTGTAAATAGTTAAACTTTAACAACCTCATTCTGTTGGGCTATGTGCTCAGATGCCTGACTCTTTGCAACCCCACAGCCTGAAGCCCACCAGGCTCCTCTGTCTATGGGATTCTCTTGGCAAGAATACGGGAGTGCCATTTCCTCCTCCAGGGGATCTTTCCAACTCAGGGATCAGAGCTGTGTCTCTTGTCTCCTGCATTGGTTGGCGGATTCTTTACCACTAGCGCCACATATTGTGACCTATATTTTCACCACTGATTAAAGAAAGTGATGCTGGCTTTCTCTTTCTAGTAGTGATGTGAAATGTCCTATTTATTGATTTATCTATTTTTATATTCTATTAGATGATGTGATTTTATTTAATTTTTGAAATTGAAGTATAGTTGATTTATAATATCATATTAATGTCAGATGTACAACATGATGATTCAGTAATTTTACAGATTATATTCCATTACAAATTATTCCAAGAGAATGGCTGTAATTCCCTGTGCTATACATATAAGTGAGATCGTATAGTGTTTGTCTGTGTCTGACTTATTTCACTTAGCATAATACCCTTCATGTGAATTCACATTGTTGCAAATGGCAGAATTTCATTTTTTATGGCTGAGTTAAAATTTCCTTTTTATTTCTTTATTTTTCTTTTTTGAACATGCCAGGTTGCATGTGGGATCTTAGTTCCCTGACCAGGGATTGAACCCTTGCCCCCTGCAGTGGAAGCATGGAATCTTAACAGGAGATCACTAGGTAAGTCCCTATATGTGGAATTTTAGATTCTTTTAGATTTCCTCTCCGTCTCTTCCCCCCACCCCTTGCAATTAATTTGTTGAAGAAGCCAAGTTGTGTGTCTGGTGGGATGCCTCACAATTCTGAAGTGCTGATTCCATCCCCCTTCTCCTGCTTGGCCCCCACACTAACGTGTTCTGCAAGGGGGTTGCCGGATCTAGAAGCTCGATCAGACTCAGAATGGGTTTTTTCGGCAAGAATGCATCAGTTGCTTTTGAGTTCTTCCATCAAGCGATGTAAAATATCTTGTCCCTCGTTTGTGTGGTTTAGTGCCATTGATATGTATTACCTATGTCCATATTTCTCTAGGGATTTATATTAATAGACTGTGGATGCTCTAATTCTATCTTCCCTTCTTTTATTTTTTTTTCATTTTCTTTGGATTTATGCCCAGGGGTGGAATTGCTGGATTTTATGGTTTATTTTTAGTTTAGCTCTATTTTTAGTTTTTTGAGGAATCTCCATTCTGTCTCCATAGCAGCTGCACCAATTTGCATTCTTACCAACAGTGCACAAGGGGCCCCTTTTTTCACATTCTCATCCTCATTTGTTATTTGTAGACTTTTCAGTGATAATCAGTCTGACAGGTGCAAGGAGATATCTTCCTGTGGCTGTGATTTGCATATTTTTTCTTTTGGCTCATGGGATTAGTTGCTCCATAGCACATGCGGTCTTCCTGGACCAGGGATCGAATCTGTGTCTCCTGCATTGGAAGGCAGATTCTTTACCATTGATCCACCAGGGAAGCCCTATCATTTTTTCTTTATTAGCTGGAGTGTTCTATAAAGAGATGCTTCTTGTCAACAATTTACCTTTGAGATACAATTTACAGATAAAGTTAGATGAGTGCCTATTCTAAAAGGGTCATCTTAACAGTGGGGACACATTTGAGGGTCCTCTTGTCTTCAATGCTCCTGTTCAGTGTTCTGCACCAGACATTCTATAGTCCTGCTTGGTAAACCCCTCCATCCCCAATACCCTCAATTCTCTGATCCTTTCTTCCTTTGCTGCACACATCTGAAAAAAATCCCATGCTGAAAGGCTTGTACCACCTGCCTTCCTCTGGGCCTGTCCCTGAGCTGGGGAGCCTTACTGAAGAAAAATGACCAACCAGGGCCAGCTGGTTTCACACACCTGGAATGCACTCTGTTTCTCCACTGAGGCATGAGATGTGCCTAGTGAATCTAAAGAAATAAATGTCTACTCTTATTTACTTTAAAGACAAATGGTCTCATTTGGCTAGTGGCTACCATATTGGACAGCATAGATTATAGAACATTTTTCTGATTTCAGGGAAAAAGTTCTATTAGGCTCGTCTAGGAAACTGATTTTCCATTCCCCAAGATGATGAGTTCATACATTGCCCCCTTGCCTCAAAACTCCTCTCTCATTTTCTCCACTCTGCTTTCATTCTTCCCTGAGAATACAGAGTGTAGAATCTTCCAGATAAACCCTTTATTCTTTATTATTATTTATTTGGCTGCATCAGGACTTTAGTTGCAGCATATGGGATCTTCATTTAGGCTCAGGCTCGGTAGTTGTGGTGACAGGCTCACTTGCTATACAGCATGTAGGATCTTAGTTATCCGACCAGAGATCAAACCATGTCCCCTGCATTGCAAGGTGGATTCTTAACCACTGGATCACCAGGGAAGTCCCAACTCTTCATTCTTTATGGAATATACAGAAGCTCCCTGGTACAAGCTTCCTCAGTCTCCTGCCTCTAATCCACAAAATCTATGCACACTTGCTAGCATGGGGTTAATGCCTAGGTCCCACCAGAGGCCAAAGCCCCCATGAGGTTTCAAATCCAGCCCCTTTGTCATCATCAAGGACTTTGCCCCTTCTGCGTGGTCCAGCTCCCTCACTCTATCAGTCGTTCCCATCTGCAAGAAAATACCTTCATCTTCAATCTTTGAAAATCCTTCCTTTATCCCCCCCTCCCCTCCCCCGCACCCCGCCCCGGTTTTCTGATGCCTATTCAAGTCAAAAGCGTTCATTCTGCCAGCAGGTCTCGAACTGTGGTCCTCAGGGTAGTAGCATCAGCCTGACCTGGAAATCTGTTAGAAATGCAAACCCTTTCTGTGCCCAGGAATCTGGGCTTTACCCAGATTCTGGTGATTCTGGTAAGCACTGGGGTTTGAGAAGCACATTACATGCTCTACAATATGTACCTACATCACTTTCTGTTCTCTCTTCCTCCTTCAACTGAACTGTTGTTCTCAGCTTGTCCTCAGAGCTGGATGCTGGCTCCTTTCATCTTCCCTACCTTCGTTCTTTCCCAAGCAGATCTCACCCATTTCTTATTGTTAAATTTCAATTCCTTCAAAGGTGCAAACCACACCTTCCTTAGAGTTTTAGATTCCCCTGGATCAATAGCTTATTTGGTGTCTCCATTCTGAGTCTCTGTAAACCATCCCAGTAAGTCTGAAAAAGTCCTGAATGTTTCCTCGAAATCTCTCCTTCCCCCGTCCCTGCCCCCAGACTTCCCCATCAGTAAGTATTCATTACTTACTGAAGTAAGTAATGAATGAAGGAAGTATTCATTACTTCCCCATAAGTAAGCATTCATTCAGCAGCCCCAGAGGAAACCTAAAGTGAAAAGTAAAAGCTGCTCAGTTGTGTCTGACTCTGTGCGACCCCATGGACTGTACGTACGTCCAAGGAATTCTCCCCAAGCCAGAATACTGGAGTGGGTAGCCGTTCCCTTCTCCAGCAGATCTTCCCAACCCAGGTCTCCTGCATGGTAAGGGGATTCTTTACCATCTGAGCCATCAGAGAAGCCCCCAAAGGAAACCTAATAATCATCCCAATTCTTCCTTCCTCTCACTACCCCTCCTCATCCTTCATTCCTCTTTACTGTGAGACATATTGACAAGTCTGGAGACTAAGATGTGGACTCTCCATCCTCAAATGGGGGTTGCGCAGTGACTGATTTTTTCAAAGAGCACAGTACAGAAAGGAAAACAAAAGTAATTTTAGTGGACAAACCCAATAAATACTCTCTCAGCTAGATGATCAAGATGGACCTAAACCATGATTAGTCGTGTGTCTAATACGCACTCTTGATGAGACATGATGAAAATGGCACTTTGCCTCCCAAACACACACAACCCCAGCCTCTTCATGAGAAAAACCTCAGATAAGGTCTACTAACACTAAATGCTGGAGAGGATGTGGAGAAAAGGGAACCTTCTTATATTGTTGGTAGGAATGTAAATTGATGCAGCCACTATGGAGAATAGTATGGAGGTTCCTTTAAAAAGTAAAAATAGAATTATCACATGACCCAGCACCCAGCAATTCCACTCCTGGGCATGTATCTAGAGAAAACTAATTCTCTAGAGAAAACTCTAATTCGAAAAGATATGTGTACCCCAAAGTTCACAGCAGCTCTATTTACAATAGCCAGGACACAGAAGCAACCTAAATGTCCATCAACAGACGAATGGATAAGAAAGATGTGGTATACACACACACACACACACACACACACGCAAACAGTATACTACTTAGCCATAAGAAAGAATGTTTATTTGCTGCCAGTAAGTAAATCCATTTTCCACCTGTTCTGTAGTTCATTGTAGTTTAAACTACTAGACATTTAGTTATATTAGTGATTTTGTTTATATTATGTAAAAATATAATATATAATAATAGGAAAAATAAAGAATGAAATAATGTCACTTGCAGCAACATGGATGGATGGATGGATCTAGAGATTATCATACTAACTGAAGTAAGTCAGAGAAAGACAAATACTATATGATTTCACTTATACGTGAAATCTAAAATATGATACAAATGAACTTATTAACAAAACAGAAACAGACTCACACATATAGAAAACAAACTTGTGGGACTTTCCTGGTGGTACAATGGATAAGACTGCCTGCCAATGTGGAGGACATGGGTTCGATCCCTGGTCTGGGAAGATTCCGCCTGCTTCAGAGCAACTAAGCCCGTGAGTCACAACTACTGAAGCCCAGGTGCTGCAACTACTGAAGCTCGTACCCCTAGAGCCTGTGCTCCACAGCAAGAGAAGTCACCAAGATCAGAAGCCTGTGCACTGCAACTAGAGGAAGCCTGTGCAGCAACGAATACCCAGCACAGCCAAAAACAAATAAATAAGTATTTTTAAAAAGCCTGTAATCTAATGGACAAGATAAACCAGCAAACCAACAATCACAGTAGAGTGAAAAATGGATGCATGCATGCGGGTCTTCAGAAGAGAGGCCCAAGTATTATTCATATTTGTAAACCACCCCCCACCTCCAGTTCAGAGCCTGGGTCAGGCCCTCCATAAACACTAATTTAACTGAAGACTTACCAAATGTCAAGCATGGGTAAATTTCTTTAAAATCACTTCCTATGGAGAGAAATGGCTAGATGGATATTGTGAACTTCCTAGGGAGAGAAATAGCTAGACGGATGTTGTGAAAAGTTTAATGAAATTAACTTAATTATTGATTAATAAGGGCTTCCCTGTGGCTTAGCTGGTAAGGAATCTGCCTACAATGCAGGAGACCTGGGTTTGATCCCTGGGTTGGGAAGATTCCTTGGACAAGGAAAAGGCTACCCACTCCAGTATTCTGGCTTAGAGAATTCCATGGACTGTACAGTCCATGGCGTCGCATTAATAAATTTTTGCTTAATTAATAACCAAATTAATTAATCATTATTAACTATTGATAAAATTTTGGGAGCAAAGATCCACGTGCCTCATGGCCAAAAAGCTAAAACATACAGCAGAAGCAATATTATAACAAATTCAGTACTTTAAAAATAGTTCACAGCAACAACCAAAAAAAAAAGATTTGCACTTTTACTTGCGTAATACCCCAGTGTTTTAAAATGCTTAAGATTTTAAAGTCATTTTAATCTGATTTGTGTACTAGTTGGTGGTGTACAAGGAGCTAAGGTTCACTCTCCACTGTTGCTTTCTTGGGAGCAGGCTTCTTGTCTGAGTCTGATAAGCACAGGGCACTGTGCTAGGTTCCAGGGACACCAAGCAAAGACGTGGTCCCTCCCTAGACAAAATATTTGCTGTTGCTAACAAAGGGGAGCATGTGTTTGGAATCCACCAAATTCAGGATTACGTTTTGTCCTGCTTGGTGAAAATACAGCTGCATGAGAAGAAAAGTGACCATTTTCCTCAAGAGCAAAAAGGTTTTTCAAAGGACATATAATTCTGTCCTGGCATCAGAAGGTGATTAGACCTTCCACATTGCAGACCACTCCTGAAGAGCGACCTTGCCATGGACAGTGAAGAGCACAGATCAGAATGCATGCTGGAATGACCGTGGAGCAGGGCTCTGTGTGCCATTTAGCTTCCAATAGACTTCCTGGGGACATCTCGTTTTTTCTTCTGTCCCCACGTTGGTTTGATTTATGCACTCTTTGCCTGATGTCTTCATGTTCCTCACAGAAAGTTCCCAAATAAGAATGTTAGTCTGTCCCTTGTAAGAAAAATACTAAACCTTAACTCATTTTTTTGAGGGGTTTATTTACGTATGCTAGGTTTGAATGTACTGTACTCTTGCCTGGAAAATCCCATGGGCGGAGGAGCCTGGTAGGCTGCAGTCCTTGGGATCGCTAAGAGTCGCTAAGTCGCTAAGATCGCTTCCTGGAAATCCTATATTATGTCTTGATGGTTCAGCCATACATTTCTCTGACAAATAGTACCACAAAGAACTCACTTCATTCAAAGAGGAATAATAAAAATTAAAACAATAATAATAAAAGATGAAATATTAAGTTTATAAATTTATTCACAAGAAAAAAAACTGAGGAAAATAACAGGAAAAAAAAAATAAGATGGATGAAGACCTCTCCCTGGAAAAATGTTACCCAAGAGCACATGAGAATCTGACCATACATATTGTCATGACTCCTAAAACTCAATGAACAAATCTGCTGTATAAAATAAGAACATAAATTAGAGCTACAAGAGATTAAGGAAAGTGTAAAGAGATAACAAAAAGAAGAAGGAAGTGGTATCAGTAAAATTGTGACCCTCAAAGCCTTGCTTTAGGAATTTTACTTTTTTATTTCAAGAATCTTGCTAACCATATAAATATTGAGAAAACAACTAGAAGCTGTCTGAGTCAACATTGTAGGAGCTCCAGAAAACAAGCAAAGGTTAACAGCAACCAAGCAAACACCCATTCAAGAAGAGGTCATCTTCTGCACTTTGCTGGTGGTCCAGTGGTTAGGATTCCATGCTCTCATTTCCTAAGGGCCTGGGTTCAATCCTTAGTCAAAGAACTAACATCCCAGAAGCCTCACAGTGTGGCCAAAA
Source organism: Bos mutus (assembly GCF_027580195.1). Lineage (NCBI taxonomy): Eukaryota > Metazoa > Chordata > Mammalia > Artiodactyla > Bovidae > Bos > Bos mutus. Next base: position 23,295,610 of record NC_091629.1, read on the forward strand.
AAAAAAAAGGAAAAGTAAAAAATTGTACATGTATTTATGAGTCCATATTGATATAAATAAATGATTGAATAATTCCCTGAGAGGGAGAGAAGAGACACACCTCCAGTGTAGAATTATATAGTTCCTCCATTGAATTCCCATTGATCCATTTTCATTGATCAATTCCAGCACTAAAGGGAAGACTGTGTTGGACCTACTGAGAGAAAGTCAATTTTCTCTTTCCTTCAAGGACACCTTCCTTCAGGGACAGTTTGGACAATGGATGGCTGAAATGAGAAGCTAAGCTCAAGGAAGATGGGACCCTATTGCTTAACTATCTGCTAGGGCCCACCCAGGGCCATACATGAGGCAAGGCCCTACATTTGCTTTTTAAACAGTCCTACTGGTGCCATCTGGGGTCCCACGTGGTGCGATGTTTCCAAGCCATTTGGTGCTGAGATTGGAACATGTACATAAAAGATGATCACTGGCACCACTTCAGCAATGCCCTCCACCTTCTTCCTAAACAAACGGTGGCCTCTCTGCCTCCTCTTTCTTTCTCATCCCTGCCTCACATGACCTTCAAGTTCACTATGCCTCCGCCCTCACCTGCGCGCTCCTGCCCACTGTTTATTCCACCTTGAACCTATGCTTGCCTATGAACACCTCCCACTAGGTAAGAGTAGATGATTAGTATTACCAGCGACTTGGAAACCCACAACAGCTTCGAGGACCTGGCCCCGATTCAAACCTGCAGGACAGAAGCCACATTACACTCAGTGGTGAAGGCATTTTTTCAAATCCCACCCTTGCACGAGTGCAGGTGGAACCAGTGCTGATGACCATAGTGTTCAAACATGGGGAGGGGGCTGTACTTCCTCCACTTCATTTTCATTGCTTGGTTCCTCTCCAAGCTGCTGATCTCCAGCTGCACTTGTTTTTGACTTTGTGGCTCAGGTGGTAAAGAAACCGCCTGCAATGTGGGAGACCTGGGTTTGATCCCTGGGTTGGGGAGATCCCCTGGAGGAGGGAAAGGCTACCCACTCCAATATTCTGACCTGGAGAATTCCATGGACATACAGTCCATAGGGTCACAAAGAGTCAGAGATGACAGAGCGACTTTCACTTTTACTTTGCAGGGACTGCAGGGAGGGGCAAAGGGTAGTTTGCTATTCTAAGCAGTTTGGAGCTTTATCCTAAGGAATGGGGAGCCACTGGGAGGTTTTTGAGAAGGTCAGATTCATATTTTTGTCTTGGATGGTATTTTCAATCTGATGGCAGTGTTTAGGTCTCCCAGTGGTTTTGCTTAGGAAGAAGTATCACGCACCAGGGGCTTCCCGGGTGGCTCAGTGGTAAAGAATTCACTTGCCAATGCAGGAGACGAGGGAGACTTGGGTTTGATCCCTGGGTTGGGCAGATCCCCTGAAGAAGGAAATAGCAACCTACTCCAGCATTCTTGTCTGGGAAATCCCACGGATAGAGGAGCCTGGCAGGCTACAGTCCACGGAGTTGCAAGTCTTACATGACTTAGCTACTAAACAATAGCAAATACATACATATATATATATATGTGTGTGTGTGTGTGTGTGTACTTTTTCAAATTCTTTTCCACTACAAGATATTGAGTATAGTTCCCTGTGCTATATTGCATGTTCTTGTTCTTTACCTATATTATATAGTATATAGTATCATGTATATCAGAGAAGGCAATAGCACCCCACTCCAGTACTCTTGCCTGGAAAATCCCACGGACGGAGGAGCCTGGTAGGCTGCAGTCCATGGGGTGGCTAAGAGTCGGGCACAACTGAGCAACTTCACTTTCACTTTTCACTTTCATGCATTGGAGAAGGAAATGGCAACCCACTCCAGTGTTCTCACCTGGAGTATCCCAGGGACGGGGGAGCCTGGTGGGCTGCCGTCTGTGGGGTTGCACAGAATCAGACACGACTGAAGCGACTTAGTAGCAGCAGCAGCAGCAGCAGCAGTGTGTATATGTTAATGCCATACTCCTAATTTATTTCCCCATTCCTTTTGGAAACCACAAGTTTGTTTTCTATATCTATGAGTCTATTTCTGTTTTGTAAATTAGTTCATTTGTAACATTAAAAAAAAATTCCACATATAAGTGAGATCATGTATTTGTGTTTATCTGACTTACTTCACTTAATAAGACCTCAATTCTTGATAGTCATCGTGGAGAAAAAACTTTCTTGGTGCAAGATGCAATGATAAAATGTGAAGCCATAAGAAGTTTTTTTTTTTTTTTTTGCCCCACAGCTTGTGGAACCTTAGTTTCCCAACCAGGGATTGAACCGGAGCCCTCAGGAGTAAAAGCATCAAGTCTTAATTGCTGGACTGCCAAGGATGTCCCTTATATAGGATTTTGTATAGCAGTAGGCCATGCATATAGATATAAGCACAAAATCTATTACCACTTGATTCATCTTCACGAATACCCAGTAGCAGCATCAAGATTAGGAAACAGGGGACTTCCCTCGTGGTCCAGTGGTTAAGATTCTGAGCTCCCACTGCAGAGGGCCTGGGTTCAATCCTTGGCCAGGGAACTAGATCCCACATGTTGCAACCAAGATTTCGCATGCCACAACTAGGACCCGGCACAGCCAAATAAATAAATATTAAAGAGGAAAAAAAAAAAAGATTAGGAAACAGGATGATATCAGCATCCCAGAAGACCCACTCACACTCTGTTCTTTCAGGAAATACTCTCCCACTCTGCCCCCACCCCCAGTAAGGTAAGCACCTGCAGATTTCTGCAAGTGGGATATACGCAGATACACTTGCACATGTTTTGGGTGCACACACGTATGCAGTTCTGTGGGGCCTCCATCTGGGGTTGAAGGTTCTGGGTCACAGGATTCAAACTGGTTCAGCTCCAGTAGATTCAGCTGAAGTGGTTCCAAGAGACATTCCCACCCAGAGCACAGCGCGTTCCAACTGTTCTACGTCTTTGCTAACGTGTGGTATTGTCAGTTAAAGCCATTATTTTTTTCACAATGATTCATAAATTTACAGCAGTCGAAATTGCCTGTCTTTAAAGGATCTAACAGCTCCTTTCTTCCATTAACAACCGGTAAGGTTGACATTTTTCTCTGACAACGTGACTGGATTTTGAATCCAAAGGAACTCAGCCAGCCACACCAAGAATTTTGAATCACGGTTGGGGCAAGCGCGGTGAGAACACTCGCGCTGCCTCCAGCTGCGATGTTGCTGAAAGGCCCTCTGAGCTGCAAATGAACAGACTTCTCCCAAGGCTGTGAAGACAGGGATTCCCCCTCCCCTCAAGGCTGAGGGGGTCCCCATCTTGCCATTCCTAGGGGACCCCTGAAGACTCACTGGCCAGAGCATGACACGCATTACTGCCACAGGCCTGACTTGGTGCAGTCATGCTGCTAATTCGTCATCTCAACCAGCAAGTCCAGGGGGCAGCAGACATATCACTGTCTCCACAGTACAGAGGGGGAAACTGAGGCCCCCAGAGGTCAGGGACTGTTCCCAGTGAAGCCAGAAGCCCTTTGTCATAGAGCTTCACTCACTGAGACCACTTTCTGAGAACAACATCCTGCCAGAGGATAGCAAGGCTCCCACAAAGGGAGGAATGGGATACTCGAAAACGGAACTCGAGGCCCTTGTGAACGGGGCGTAGCTGTCAGAGGCCAAATGAGCATCCTGAGAGGCCAATGCTCTGACCACAGAACCTACGGGGAGTCCATTGCTTTCCTGTTCTCTTCTGTTTCTTTCTCTTTCTTCTCCCACCTGTGTGTCTAGCCTTAACTGCCTCCCTTTCTTTCCACTCCTCCCATTCTGTAAGTACCTGAAATACAGAATTGAAAGAGTCTACATATACACATTTTCCTTGTCGACTACCTCAAGTTAAAAGTTCTCTGTTAAATCAAGTGAAAATTCACTTTTAAACCAGGTGAGTTTAATCTTTTATGTCTTTTGAAAACAAAACTAAAAACCAATTATGTTGCACTGTAACTTTCAGGTTGTGGACTCTGGGCAAGTTACCTTCCTCCTTTGTAAAATGGGCATAATAATAGCACCTATTGTGCAAATGAAATGAATTGATACATACAAACAGCTTTTTTTTTTGCCTTCTTTTAATAACTTTATTGAAATCATAATTCAGTTCAGTTCAGTCACTCAGTCGTATCAGACTCTTTGCGACCCCATGAACCACAGCACGCCAGGCCTCCCTGTCCATCACCAACTCCCAGAGTCCACCCAAACCCATGTCCATTGAGTCGGTGATGCCATCCAACCCTCTCATCTTCTGTTGTCCCCTTCTCCTCCTGCCCTCAATCTTTCCCAGCATCAGGGTCTTTTCAAATGAGTCAGCCCTTCGCATCAGGTGGCCAAAGTGTTGGAGTTTCAGCTTCAACATCAGTCCTTCCAATGAACACCCAGGACTAATCTCCTTTAAGATGGACTGGTTGGATCTCCTTGCAGTCCAAGGGACTCTCAAGAGTCTTCTCCAACACCACAGTTCAAAAGCATCAATTCTTTGGCACTTAGCTTTCTTTACAGTCCAACTCTCATATCCATACATGACTACTGGAAAAACCATAGCCTTAACTAGACCGACCTTTGTTGACAAAGTAATGTCTCTGTTTTTTAATATGCTGTCTAGGTTGGTCATAACTTTCCTTTCATAATTAGCATACCTTAAAATATATCCCCTCTTTTTTTCAATGGGGATGATTTTTTAGTATTTTTATTTATTTATTTGGCTATGTTGGGTCTTAGTTGCAGATAAATAAATATATAAACAAACAGATAAGCCATTTCTGAATTTGACACTGTAAACTCATAAGGTATAATTTGTGAGGGGGAGACCACACCTTAAGGCTTGAGGGCTCTTAAGGAATTGGGACATGGAAGTGAAAGCACAGAGTCCTAACTCCCAAACAGCCAGTGAATCCCCATGAGGGACTTTTGAAAAGCAGAATAACAATCCATTTCAAAAAGACAAGTTGAAAAATCAGTCATGGTAGAGTGAAAGACCATCTCACTCTGTTCAGTCCAGTTCAGTTGCTCAGTCGCGTCCGACTCTTTGCGACCGCATGAATCGCAGCACGCCAGGCCTCCCTGTCCATCACCAACTCCCGGAGTTCACCCAGACTCACGTCCATCGAGTCAGTGATGCCATCCAGCCATCTCATCCTCTGTCATCCCCTTCTCCTCCTGCTCCCAATCCCTCCCAGGATCAGAATCTTTCCCAATGAGTCAACTCCGCATGAGGTGGCCAAAGTACTGGAGTTTCAGCTTTAGCATCATTCCTTCTAAAGAACACCCAGGACTGATCTCCTTTAGAATGGACTGGTTGGATCTCCTTGCAGTCCAAGGGACCCACAAGAGTCTTTTCCAACACCACAGTTCAAAAGCATCAATTTGTGGGCGCTCAGCTTTCTTCACAGTCCAACTCTCACATCCATACATGACTACTGGAAAAACCATAGCCTTGACTAGATGGACCTTTGTTGCCTAAGTAATGTCTCTGCTTTTCAATATGCTATCTAGGTTGGTCAAAACTTCCTTCCAAGGAGTAAGCGTCTTTTAATTTCATGGCTGCAGTCACCATCTGTGGTGATTTTGGAGCCCCTCAAAATAAAGTCTGACACTGTTTCCACTGTTTCTCCATCTATTTCCCATGAAGTGATGGGACTGGATGCCATGATCTTCGTTTTCTGAATGTTGAGCTTTAAGCCAACTTTTTCAATCTCTTTCACTTTCATCAAGAGGCTTTTTAGTTCCTCTTCACTTTCTGCCATAAGGGTGGTGTCATCTGCGTATCTGAGTTTATTGATATTTCTCCCGGAAATCTTGATTCCAGCTTGTGTTTCTTCCAGCCCAGCATTTCTCATGATGTACTCTGCATAGAAGTTAAATAAGCAGGGTGACAATATACAGCCTTGACTACTCCTTTTCCTATTTGGAACCAGTCTGTTGTTCCATGTCCAGTTCTAACTGTTGCTTCCTGACCTGCATACAGGTTTCTCAAGAAGCAGGTCAGGTGGTCTGGTATTCCCATCTCTTCCAGAATTTTCCGCAGTTTATTGTGATCCACACAGTCAAAGGCTTTGGCATAGTCAACAAAGCAGAAATAGGTGTTTTTCTGGAATTCTCTTGCTTTTTCCATGATCTCACTCTGACATACATTCTAAAGACATGCAGCTTTACTGAAGGCTCACTGACTAAGAGGGACAAAATACTGGAGTCTACCGCAAGTTAAAAAGTAGTCTAATATACCTTTTTTTTTTCTTTAGAGAAAAAGCCAATATGCCCTGAATTAAATTGCTTCTATCTCCAAGGTCAACACATGGATCCTATTCTCCAACTCAATGGTACTTCCTCCTCTGCAGAGAAAAATGCTGCAGACGAAATATTTGAAAACATTATTTTCACTTTAAAAGTTATTTTTATCTCATTACATTTCTGGAGAGCAGCATTCACTTCAAGTAACTGACACTCTGCACAACAGACGCTGGAATAGCAAAGCACTACAGAGAACAAGGTGGAAGAAACCTCAGGGTGAGACTCAGCCCAAATCAACAGTGTCCACAGCTGTTTGCACAGGAGGAAATCTGTCCCTTGGGAATTCCAGTGGGAAAAAATATTGTTGTTCAGTCGATAAGTTGCCTCAGACTCTTTGCGATTCCATAGACAGTAGCATGCCAGACTTCCCTGTCCTTCACTATCTCCTGAAGTTTGCTCAAACTCATGTCCACTGGGTCGGTGATGCCATCCAACCATTTCTTGATCCTAACACCTCTCTTCCTTGGAAAGCCCATCATCTGCGTGAGCTGGGCATAGTATCTTTTTCGGTGGGCTTCTCAGTTCTCCACTTCGCTCCATCATTTTTGACCCTAGTAACGCGGGTAACTGAATGCAGAAACCGGTATAGACGGGATGTCTCAAGGGCTACCTGGAGACAAGGTGACAGTGTCTTTCGTACCAGCAGAAGAGGAACCGCTGCCTGGAGAGCTTGCTCTGCAGTCAGAAGGTTTCCCAACGACGTCAAGAAAAACCAGACCCTGAATATTCTTTGGAAGAGTAAAAGTGAAATCGCTCAGTCCTGTCCGACTCTTTGCGACCCCATGGACGGTAGCCTACCAGGCTCCGCGGTCCATGGGATTTTCCAGGCAAGAATACTGGAGTGGGCTGCCATTTCCTTCTCCAGGGGATCTTCCCAACGCAGGGATCGAGGCCGGGTCTCCTGCATTGCAGACAGACGCTTTCCCGTCTGAGCCACTAGGGAAGGCATGATGCTAAAGCTGAAACTCCAATACTCTGGCCACCTGATGCGAAGAACTGACTCATTTGAAAAGACCCTAATGCTGGGAAAGATTGAAGGCAGAAGAAGGGGACGACAGAGGATGAGATGGTTGGATGGCATCACCGACTCAATGGACATCAATGGACATCGGGAGTTGGTGATGGACAGGGAAGCCTGGCGTGCTGCAGTCCATGGAGTCGCAAAGACTCGGGCACGACTGAGCGACTGAACTGAACTGAGTAACGCGGGCACCTGAACGCGGAAACTGGTGTAGACGGGATGTCCCAAGGGTTACCTGGCTACAAGGTGACAGCGTCTTTCGTACCAGCAGGAGAGGTACCGCTGCCTGGAGAGCTGGCTCTGCAGCCAGGTTTCCCGACGACGACAAGAAAAACCAGACCCTGCCTCGCCCTCCCACCGCGTCAAGGTGGAAGCAGGTGGACTACCACGTCTCACCAGAAAAACTCCCTCTCCTGGTGCCCTCCCCCGCCAAGGGGCAACGAGCGCCGCGTTTTGGGATGGTGGCGTGGCAGCGCCCCGCGCTCCGAGGGGACGCGCGCGGCGGAGGGGACGCGCGCGGCGGAGGGTCCTCAAGGTACTCAAGCCCGGAATCTTGCCTCCCGACACTTCTGCCGCAGAGGACGGCGGATGAGAGGAGGGGGCTCAGGCCTCCAAACACCGTCCCGGGTGGTGATGCCGGGGCCAGCTCTGGGCAGGGGCTCTTGGAAGTTGTCCCTTTTCCAGCCCGCAGGGCAGGGAGATGATCTGGTCCCTCGGGTACCCGCCAGGCCCCACCAGAAGTCACGCTCTGCGGCGGAGTAAGGACAGCGCTCGGCGCTCGACTCCCCGCGCCTGGCGGCGACCGGGCTCTGCGCTCGAGGCATCGCGCCTGGCCCCGCCCCTGGCGGCGATGCTCACTCGGCGGCGGCGGCGGCCCCGGGCCTCAGGCGCTGCGAGCAGAGCTCGCGGCCGGCAGGCAGGCAGGCGACGGGGATGTCGAGACGCTCCAAGGTGGTGTTGGGCCTCTCGGTGCTGCTGACTGCGGCCACCGTGGCGGGCGTGCATCTGAAGCAGCGGCAGGACCGGCAGGTCGGTGTTCCAGGCCCGCCCGGTTCGGGCCTCGGGCCTGGCTCCGCGTGGTGCCTCTTTTCCTCGCCTTTCCTCCCTTCTCCGGGGCCGGGGGACCCCCTTCTCCTTGGGAGGAACGGTCCTGGGGGTGAGGGGGGAGTCCCCGGGTACACTGGGCTCCGAGACGCCCCCCACCCCGGCCCCCGGGCCCGCCGGGGTCGGAGCGCGGGAGACTGACCGTCTGCGTTGTGTCTCTCAGTTCTCGGGTCTTCCGTTTCCCAATCGGTCAGCGTGACCCCCGGGCGCAAGCCTTGGCCCCGAGCTCGTAGGGAAGAAAGAAGAGGAAGAGCAGCTGGTCGTGGGTCTGAGGGTCGAGCGAGGGGAGTGGCTCGGGGCGGCGGAGCCTGGGTCGCCCCGGGTGGGCACAGGCAATGGGGGGAGAGGAGTCGGTGCGTGTGCGGGTGGTGCGGAGATGCTGCCGGCGAGGCCTCTGTCCTGTTCCACTCTCTGGAAATCGGCAGACGAGGCCGACGGTGGTACAGGGATTTAGCGGAGGGAATGGAATGATTAACGATGACAGGACATGGAGGAGATGAGAGATTTGGGCTTAAAGTAGGGCTCTAAGGGACTTCCTGGTGGCTCAGAGGGTAAAGAATGTGCCTGCAATGCGGGAGACCTGGGTTCCATCCCTGGGTGGGGAAGATCCCCTGGAGGAGGACATGGCAACCCGCTCGGGTACTCTGGCCTGGAGAATTTCCATGAACAGAGGAGCCTGGGGGGCTACAGTCCATAGGGTCGCGAAGACTCCGGCACGACTGAGCAACTAACACAGCTAAGGGGATAGCTTTCCGAACAGAGGCAGGAGGCTTCCTTCTCTAAGAAGGAAAAGATGGTGATGGGAGGAAATTTGACAAGGGGGTTGAGAATGCTGTAGCGGATGTAACTCTGAGGTCAGGGAGCAGGGGTTTTTCCGAGTGTAGAGTAAGGCTGGGCTCAAGCTTGGTTCTGACCCCCAGCTACAAGTGCCAGTATTCCTGGGAAGTTTTTTTTTTTTTTTTATTAAATACCGTGAAACCGCCTGGGTCCTGCTCCAGACCTGTCAAATCAGAATCTCTTGCGGGTGTGGATCCTGCTTAAGTATGTTTTAAAAGCGACCCAGGGGTTCTAACATGCAGCCAGAGTTGAGAACTGCTGTTAGAATGCGAAAAGTGAAAGGTTTAGATATTTTTAAGTTAGAGGTGAAGGTTGACCAGAATAACTTGTGTTTGTTATCCGTCCAGTCATTCATGTGGCTTACTTCCTGGGAAAGAGGAGGACATGTGATTTGACATGGTTGGGTGTGTTGGGAGGTTCAGGGAAGCAAGAAATAAATCAGTGGTTGGCGTGGTCCCCCGTTGTTTCCTGACTGTCTACCACATACCAGGCACTGTACGGAGCACTCATCCTCACAGGAAGCCAGCAAAACTGGCAGTACTACCTGAGGAGTAAGAACTGCACCAGGAGCTGGGTTCCAGGTATAAGAGTTATGGTAATGAAGAGGTCTGGGTGGTCAGCACAGTTGTGAACTGGAAGTCCCAGGAAGGGTGTGCCAGGCAGTTGGCACAGATCTTGAAACTTGGGGGGGAAACTAGCAAATGATGGATGGAGAACAAGAACCTAAGCCATGTGCCAAAGTCTGAGAAAGGAAGGGAGGACCTCAGAGCAGGTGTGGAAGGTGTGGGCTTCAGGGGTTGGGTGGGGTGTGTCAATGTGTCCTGACAGGAGGCCCACAGGACAGGAGCTGGGGAGGGAAGAGTAGAATGAGAGCTTCTGATTCTGTCTGGAGATCTGGCTAAGGGCGCAGGGTTCAAGACAGATGGGTTTCAGTTGTGTATCAGTCCCAGGACTCTTAAATTTCTTAGCTCCCTGATGATGAGCACTGAAGCTCCAGGCCTGGAGGAGGGCCAGCACCGAGGTACTTGGTGAGTTGTTAAAGTAGACATAATAGTAAATTTAAAAACCAAAAACAAACAGATCTGTAACTTGGTGCTTGTTGATGAATTGCAAGCTAGCCTTGCAGATGGAGATACTTACCTTGTAGTTTATTTGAAAGAGGTCTGGTTTAAAATTAAAAAAACAAAAACAAAAAAACATTTACCCAGGTCCCATGCCCTGCCCCCATTATTCTGCCTCACAGGCCACTGTTAGGAGAGTATTTAATGACCTGTAAACTATAAAATGTTTGTTATTAATAATGACTGGATTGATGCTTCAGGAAGTCATCTTAGATGCCACATTCATGTTCTGGAACCTTCTGTCATTAGTGTTTGTGAAAGTAATTGCCATTGGTGGGCCTTTGTTTTTCCTCTGCTGATAGCTTTCTTTTTTTCCCCTTCTCTGCCCATTAGGTAATTGATGGTAATTCTGTGTAATTTTTACTTATTCTGTTTATGTAACAGAACAAGCCACGTTCTTTACTTTCTCGCATTCTTAAACTGTGTTCAAATTTTAGTACTTTTTTTCTATGATATTTATTATTCAGCTAGGACAATTGCTAATAGGAATGTAGTTCACAGTTACTTTAACTCTCATCAAGGTTTTTTTTGGGGGGCAGGGGACATAGGTGGCCTGCAGGGTCTTTGTTCCCCAACCAGTGGAAGCGGAGATTCTTAACCACTGGACCGCCAGGGAATTCCCTCCTCAAATTTTTATTTAGCTCTCTTTTTTTCTTCTGTTTCTTTTTCGTTTGTTGTTTTTCACTTGTTTTATTTTTTTCCATTGCTCTCAAATTTTTAAAGTATCATATATCAACTAAACTTCTAAAATTCAGCACAGTGGCAGTTTTTCTTTCTTTTTTTAAAAAGAGATTTATTTTTGGCTGTTGAGTCATTGTTGCTGTGCTTGGGCTTTCTCTGATTTCAGGGTGTGGAGGCTACTCTTTGTTGCGGGTTGCAGTGCTCAGGCTTTTTACTGTGGTGGAGTACAGACTTGAGGGTGTTGAGGCACATCCGCTAAATAGTGGTACACAGGCTTAATGTTGCCCTGAAGCATGGGGAATCTTCCCAGCAGAAGCAGGGATCAAATCTGTGTCCCCTGCATTGGCAGGAGGATTCTTACCCACTAGACCACCAGGGAAGCCCCAGTTTTTAATTTTTAATTGTTATTTACCATATTTGTATTAAATGATGTGGACTTCCCTAAAAGACAATAAGAAGTCTGTAATAATACTATGACAGTCTACCAAGTTAATTTTATGGTTTCTTTATTACATTTATACAGTAAATTGGGAGAAGGCAATGGCACCCCACTTCAGTACTCTTGCCTGGAAAATCCCATGGACGGAGGAGCCTGGTAGGCTGCAGTCCACAAGGTCACTAAGAGTCGGACACGACTGAGCGACTTCACTTTCATTTTTCACTTTCATGCATTGGAGAAGGAAATGGCAACCCACTCCAGTGTTCTTGTCTGGAGAATCCCAGGGACAGAGGAGCCTGGTAGGAGGCCGTCTATGGGGTCACACAGAGTCGGACACGGCTGAAGTGACTTAGCAACAGCAGCATACAGTAAATTAAAATAGTAATTGGGTAGTTGGAATCTAAAAGTTTTAACTGTATCTAAACTGTGTTTTAGATTTGAATGATACAAGGATGGGAACTACCTGTTCCAGTTTTACTGAAATCTGTTTCTTACATTTTTAGAGGCTTCATGATGGAGTGATCAGAGACATTGAAAGGCAGAATCGGAAAAAAGAAAATATTCGTCTTTTGGGAGAGCAGATTCTTCTGACTGAGCAACTTGAAGCAGAAAGAGAGAAAATGGTGTTGGCAAAGGGATCTCAAGAAACGTGACTTGAAGTGTGTGTGAAGTATTGATGAAAGAGACAGCATTCAATGTGTGTGTTGATGGAGAACAGCTTAGTGAAATCTTTTTTACTCACTGTCCTTTTAAACTTGATCAGAAAAAGGACAATGGCTCATATATTCTAAATAATGTCTTTAGAGCCCCTTGTGTCTGCGTAGAGGTGTCCAAGGATTGGAGTTGTTCCTGAGAACCCTGACCCTGTGAGCCGGGAGGGATGGAGGGTAGCATCCACCTGAGCGGTTTGATTAGTCGGCACGACGATGAAGCCACGAGAACATCAACCTCGGAGGGACTGGAGGAGGGGGAGGTGGAGGGGGAGACCCTGTTGATCGTGGAGTCGGAGGACCAGGCATCTGTGGACTTGTCTCACGACCATAGCGGGGACTCCCTCAACAGTGACGAAGGGGATGTGTCGTGGATGGAGGAGCAGCTGTCCTACTTCTGCGACAAGTGCCAGAAGTGGATCCCAGCCAGTAAGGAGCTTCTCCTTTCCTTTGCTCTGTCAGTTCCTGTGGGAAGATGTGTTTTCCTAACCTGTGAAAGAAACAGGAATGTGAAGTAGATCTAAATAAAAAGATAACTCTTTGATTTATTACTAGTTTAGTTGCTTAACTGCAGGCTTATATAAAACATAGACACATTTGTCCTAATAAATATGACTGCCAACCTCTGTCACTTTGTTAAATTAACGTTCTTGATTGCCACCCAGTAAAAATTAGAAATTCTGTGTGACTTAAAGAATCAGCTGCATTTTTCTATCAGGGTCACATTATTGTGGATTTGCAACCAAATTCTAGGCCCAGCATAGAGCTGAAGTTCAGACTTATAACTCAGGTAATATTTAACCTACATGGAAAACAGCTGCGATAGTTTGCTGATATAAGGAATTAGCAGATTAGAAATGTGTTGTGCCTGTTTCTAGTGTTTTCTTCTTGCTGGCTTCCTTGATCTGCTGGTAGATCTGCTAGTAGATGCACACACACACCCCAGGAAGTCCTTTGCCAGGCATCAGGGCAGTTACCGAAGCAGGGCTTTCCCGTTAGATGGAGACTGGTAAAGACACATGTATCGGAGGAGTACTCTGTGTACTGGAACCTGTAACCAAGTCAGAGAAATTTAGATATATGTGTGTATGTGTATTTTTTGTTGTGAACTGGGTCATTTTCTGGTATGTGGAGATGTTTTTAAGATGGATTCAGCTGTTCAGATTCCTAATTACTATTTAATAAAGTAACACCATTTTCACAGAAAGCAAACCTAAAATTTACTACCTATAAGCTAGTTTTGGGGGCTTCCCAGGTGGCTCAGGAGTAAAGAATCCACCTGCCACTGCAGGAGACATGGGTTTAATCCGTAGGTCAAGTAGATCCCCTGGAGTAGGAAATGGCAGCCCATTCTAGTTATCTTGCCTGGAAAATACCACGAAAAGAGGAGCCTGACGGGGCTATAGTCCGTGAGGTCACAAAGAGTTGGACACGACTGAGCACATACAAGTATGCGTGCGCACAGGCACGCACATGTGCACTAGCTAGTTTTTGCTCTTGAGCTGTCTCTGCTTGTAGATCCAGGGTTCTGGATGGCTGGGTGGCTCTCTCCTGTCCTCACTGTAAACCGCCCTTCCTGCTGGGCACCTGCAACTGCTCCAGCCTCTCCTTCATGTCCTCCTCTCCCCACAGATAATCCCCGCAGAGCTCTGTAGCCAGGGTGACCTTTTCATTCTCCACGAGCAGGTCTTTCTTTTCCCTGGGACTTTGCACATGTGAATTTCCTTTGTGGAACGTGTGTCTTTGCAGCCTCTATCCTCCCTACACCCCCAGCACCTTTTTACACCTGCCAATTCTAAGCATCCTTCAGGCCCTAGTGCCCCCACTTTTTCCAGCTCTCCTGTCTTCCTAGTGTAGATTGGCATCTCTTTTATGTGCCCTCACGTTGCCCTACTGAGCACATCACATTCCACTCCAGGGGTCTTCATGTCTCCCAGAGCTTCAGCATCTCCTGGGGAACTTCAGAAAATGCCCTACATCTAGAGGTTGATTAACTGTGTGTGGGACAAGCCCAGGGATATTAAGACAAACAGCTTCTTGGGTGGTTCTGATACACAGGATGGAGAGCAGCTGTGGTGCCGTTACCTGCTTGCCCGCCCTGTGCCCCTCGCAGCAGCTATAAGCCTCTGAGGGCGCCCAGCGCATCTGCCCTGGGCATCCTGTTCCCAGTTCCTAGCCAAATGGCACAGTGGGAGCTCAGATATTTCTTAAAGGGTATGTAAGGAGACCTCTTGTAGGAGTCAGGAATGTTAACAGTTGGAACAGCCAGTGAGGATAACCGTACCTGTCTTCTCAATGTCTTCTGAAAGTCAGGGAACCACGGATCTATCTTACTGGGCGTGCACTTGATAGTAGAAGAATAACCTTCCGACTTGGGTTGGCTGAAAGAAAAATGGAAGACGGCCTGGGAAACTTGGAAAATGGTTGGTAAACTGATTAAACCTTTGGTTACTTTGTTCTAGTGATGTATCTTTTTGTTTTCCTCCTAGGTCAGCTGAGGGAACAGCTCAGTTACCTTAAGGGCGATAATTTTTTTAGGTTTACCTGTTCTGATTGCTCAGAAGATGGCAAGGAGCAGTATGAGAGGCTGAAGCTGACATGGCAGCAAGTGAGTAAAACCTCTAGAGTTTGTGAGGTTGGTCTGCCCCAGATTTATTGGAGTAAGTGTCTAGAGAATGAGGAACTTACATATGAGCTTTTGAGTTGTTTTGAGGGTCACTTTTTCACAATGAAAATCATACAGAATATGTGGAGAAAAGAGTTCTTAGTGAAATTACTCACTGCCAACTTAGCACACTGGGTTTGAGATTCTTGAAAATCTCACCCACACAGTTTCATTTATATATAATACCAAATTTCTGATTTTAATCAAAGAGGTTCACATTTTTCTGGCAGCTGTTTTTAGAAAAATAAAACCATTCTAAAAAATGTGAAGATGGTGAATCACTACACTACAGCTGAAAACAATACAATTCTGAAAGCAACTGTGCTTCAATTTAAAAAAAGTGAAGTTGGCCAACCTAACCCTGCCCAACTATTGCCTGAATAGTATCTTATAACTGATCTCCAGGTTGTGTTAATTTTGGGGGGTTTGTTTTTATATTAATATGTTTATAGCAAGGCACCAATGGTATATGCAGCCTTTTAAGTTCTAAAAATTATGAATTAAACATCACTTACTTGTGGCTCAGCTGGTAAAGCTGGTAAAGGTCTCTCGCCTGCAATGCGGGAGACCTGGGTTCCATCCCTGGGTTGGGAAGATCCCCTGGCAGAGGGAAAGGCTACCCACTCCAGTATTCTGGCCTGGAGAATTCCATGGACTTTATAATCCATGGGGTCACAAAGAGTTGGACATGACTGAGTGACTTTCACTTTCATTTTCACTCGGTTTTTATGTTTGTTCTTTCAACAAATACCGAGTGCATACCATGCACCAGGCACTGTTCTAGGCCTGGAGAGTAGAGTATAGTCGAGACTAGCTAATTCTCATCCAGCTCTTTCTTTTCTATGGTGAATGAGACAGCCAAGACAGCCCCAGGCAGCTGACTTTCTGGACATTTGTTTTAGATGATAAGCAGACAAATACATAGGTTAATTATCCCTAGCACTTTTTGCTATGAGGGGAAATAAACAGGATAATCAGAAGGTGATTTTGTTATACCGTCTAAGTCACTTATGGTGTCCTTATAGATTGTAGTTGTGTTTGCAGCCTGGGACTGTCATCTTAATTATTGTTGCTTTTAGTAGGACATCTAATGAAATCTGTCAATGGTGGTTTTAGGGAGCGTTTTTTGACTTGCCTGAAAATATGTGAGTAGAAAATGAAGCTTGTACTGAGGATGTTTACAGTCTAATGAATATTATAACTGGTATTGTTTTTTTTTTCCAAAGCATACATAGAATACTTTGTCTTGGCAAGATTAGATTAATATTACCATTATTCTGATGTGTGCACATATAGGCAGATTTGGAATTATGGAAGGACTCTCTTCTTAGATTCTCTGTCCCCTTTTCAGTTTCATTGACCCAAAATTAATCATTATTTTTATAAGGATGAAAACATGGTTTTGAATAGCATGTATAGATTCTTGTCCATTTATGACTACAAAACTTTCTTTAGATGAGAAGAGAAATGTCTGAAAGGACCGTCACCGAAAATGTTAAAAAAGATGATTTCTTGATGGTGGATTTAAAATGATTTTTACTTCCTTTTTTGTTCTTTTCTCTTCTATACAGTGTGTTATTTATATTTCAAGAAAGTACTTCCCCATTTGGGGCTGTGAATGCATTACCTGTGAAATACATGGTTGGGCCAGATGCAGTGGAGCTGGGGGTGTCATGCTCTCTGAGGATAAACAGGGCAGCCAGTCCCGTCAGGTCTCTATCCCTCGTCCATGCCAGTTTCATCTCGGGAGAAGTTGGCCATGGCTGAGAAAGGCTAAACCCAGAGTAGATGGTACCTCACATTGTCTTCAGTTCTGAAATTCTGATAGTCTCTTGTTTCTGCCTCTGAAGGGCTTAGAAAGTGTATGTGCAGGGGTGATGCTCAGAATATTTAGTAAAGGTCAGCACTGTCTGTCAGCAACACCGGATGGAGCAGCCCCTGGGGCCTCCTGATGCCTGTGGTTAACACAGCATTTAGTGCTGCCTTTGAGTGATGGAGGGGGCGGGCATGGGGGTGCTTAGGACAGTCCTTACTCTTCACCAGCTCAGCCACACAGCAGCCTGGCGTTGGTGACATGTGAGGAGCAAGTGCACGTGATTACAAGGCTAAGTGATGCTCATCTGTGGAAAGCAAACAGGAAGTAGAATTCTGTACTGAAGATTCTCCAGGGTGTTATCCTTCCCCTCCCCTGATGCCCACTCAAACAGCAAACGTTCTTCCTGTTGGTACTTTTCTCCCAACCTGTGCACTTGTGTTCCAGGTGGTCGTGCTGGCGATGTACAACTTGTCCCTGGAAGGCAGCGGGAGGCAGGGCTATTTCCGGTGGAAGGAAGACATCTGTGCCTTTATTGAGAAACACTGGACTTTTCTACTAGGAAATAGGTAATGTGACTTTTAAAAGTCTTATCCTTGAATGAAGATGTAAAGAGCAAAATACATGCGACTTAAGACAGCCTAATGCAAGCCTTTAGAGCTTTAGCGTATACACTTGCGGCAGTTCCTAAAAATTTTTTAATCCAGAAGATGATTTCACTTTAAGTTAACAATCTCAGCAGAGGTGGGTATAATTACCAGCATAGATATAAGTGTAGGTTTCCATACTTCTTACCCTACATCCAGGGGAAACTACTGGTTTCTACTGAGCAGGAAGATGTTTGAACAGATTCTTAGACTGTTGAAAAACAGAGTTTGATTAAATGAAGCTGCATAATAGCTGGGTAGGTGACTAATTTGAGGACAGAGGACTATTATGTCCTTTTAGAGTCAGTGCCTTATAGGAGGTCAGAAGAAGAGAAATAATGGCAGTTATTGACTGGACTCATTGAAGTTGCTCTTCATTAATTACTAGTGTTTGTCTTTATTAGCTCTGGAAGGTAGAAACCATTGTGTACTTTTTGGCATTCATAACACTTTGCCAGGTCTAGGCAGATTTACATGCATGTGGTTTATTCATTTGTTACTCTTTTTTAAAAAAATTTACCTATTTATTTATTATTTTTGGCTATGCTGGGTCTTTGTTGCTGCATAGGTTCTCTCTAGTTGTGGTGACCAGGGGCTATTCTCTAGTTTCAATGCGTGGGCTTCTCATTGAGGTGGCTTCTCTTGCTGCGAAGCACAGGTTCTAGGGCACACAGGCTTCAGTAGTTGTGGTTCCTGGGTTCTAGAGCATAGGCTCAGTAGTCCTGAGCGTAGTTGCTTTGTCACGGGGGACCTTCCTGGACCAGAGATCGAACCTGTACCTCCTGCATTGGCAGGTGGATTCCTCATCACTGAGCCATCAGGGAAGCTCCATATTGCTATTTTTAAAATGGATAAGTGACAAGGACCTACTGCTGTATAGCACAGGAAACTCTGCTCAATATTCTATAACAACCTAGTTGGGAAAAGAATTTGAAAAAGGATAGATACATGTATATGCATAACTGAATCACTTTATACCTGAAATTAATACAACATTGTTAATCAACTGTACTCAAATATAAAAAGTTAAAAAAATAGATACAGACACTTTGGAGATCTGACTTAATATGAAGTATATTGCATTCCCTGGAAGATGGTACCTGTATATTCTGAGCAATATGTTTTGGGTGCTCAGTTGCTCGGTCGTGTCTGACTCTTTGTGACCTGATGCACTGTAGCCTGCCAGGCTCCTCTGTCCATGGAATTTTCCAGGGGAGAATATTGGAGTGGGTTGCCATTTCCTACTCCGCATTTGTTACTCTTTTTCATCATGATGCTTTGAGTTTGCCCCTCCTTTGTGACCCACTCCTTGGGTCATCAGATGTAGGGATGCCGGGCCACAGACATCCAGACCAGACGTTGAAGCTGAAGGTACATGTGCATCGAGCAAGATTTTCATTGCTCTCAGGGATTTAGCAAGTTGGCAGTTGCATTGGCGGATTGTTTGAGACTCTGATTGTTAGTTGCCTTCTGAAGTTCTGGGTGAGATGCACGAATCCTGCAGATTTGGGGCAATATGGACACGATAAAGGTGGGCACAGGGAGTTTGTGCCTGTCCTCGCCCATGTCCTCAGATGCCAAGAAGTCACAGCTGTGCCGGAGTTGCTGCGGGATCGGGGAGGGTGACCGTCTGCAGGCTGCCATGAGGAGAAATAGATTCAGTGCCTTTTTACAAAAGGAGCTATTTTTGTTCTGGAGATATTTAGTGGTACTAAGAAAAGGACTGACAGTTTAACTGGTTCTTTTTCTTAAGGAAAGGAAATCTGTTGTCTTAGTTTAATTATATAGGTCTATTTATGGAACTTAATACACCCCATTTGTAAGGGGCAGGGAAGGGAAAAAACTGATCAAATTAGATCTTGGCAGGTTTTCATGGTCAGTGCTGTTCTACTTGGTGGATTGTCCTCTAGAAGAAGCTGGACCATAAATTACAGTCCATTTGGTCAATTTTAGCTCTGAGTACAGTAGTGTCTAATGACCTCACATCCTTCAGCCCAGTGACAGACAGCCACACACGCCTTCCAGGAGCAGCTTGGCACAGTGTGGGGTCTGGATGCACACACAGGACCGTGTCCTCCAATCATATCTGTGCTCTGATCTCCCGCTGCTGCTTCTGATCACAGAAGTGCTGACAAAGGGGTAAGCAGCCTTTGTCATTGCACCTCCCCGCACTGTTGCAGGCCCCGCCTCTCTGGCTGGATTGACTTTAAAGGAACTTAAGGGCTGGCACCTTCTTCCCCACCTTCACTTTCCTCTTTGTCCCTCTTTTGGAGCCAGACATTGAAGACTGAAGATGTTTGAAAGCAACCATCTATACAGGGGCGATTAGTCTCCATGCATGCCCAGGGGAAGGCACAGGCTTAGACGTGAGCCAAGAGGACCTTGAGTTTTCAGTCCAGCTGATTTCTGGCACAGAGACAGCTTGCAGCCATCATGTCCAGTGAACCCTGGGGAAAGAAGAAAGACTGACGTCCAAATGTCAGATGTTTGTTTTCAACAGACAAACCCTAAGGAATACACAGAGCCAGAAAGTATGACCCATTTGAAGGGAAAAAATAAACCCAAAACTGTCCCTGAAGAAGGACTAATGGTGGAGTTACTAGTCAAAGACTTTAGAACAGCTTAGAGATGCCCAGAGAACTAAAGGAAGAGGTGGGAAACATCAGGCAGCAAGGTATGAATGAAACAGAAATACCATCAAAGAGATGGAAGTCCTAAGTAAATAAAAAAGAAGTTCTGGAGCTGAGAAGTACAATAACTGAAATGGGAAATTCACTAGAGGGATTTGAAGCCAAATAGGACAATGGGAAGAAAAATGAACAGAGCTCCAGAGACCTCTGGAGTAGGTTCCCCTGGTCAGACCTCTGGGTGGGGGTCTGGAAGTTTCAAAACCAGGTGAGATGGTAGCAGAAGAGAGGTACTCTGGGGCCAGAGGCTGGGGGTCACTCTCCCATCTCAGTGCTTAGGCCCTTTACAGTCTTTTTGTTTTTTTTGTGTGGAATTCTTTTGGTTTGTCTGTATTTGTCTAGTATATCTCTGTTCTTAAGAATACCTTTCTCCTTTGCCTTTTCAGCAGTATTTTCCATTGTTAGACTGGCCTTTGTAATTAAAGACGATTCTTCAGGATTTCTGGTCACTGGTTTATGTTTTTGAGGTGGAAATAGAACACTTTCCTTATATAATAGACCAACTTTTTACAGGAACCTGAGTACTTGACATTTTGTGTGCTGTGCATGCTCAGTTGTGTCTAATTCTATGTGATCCCATGGACTGTAGCCCACCAGGATTTCCCAGCAAGAATGCTGGAGTGGATTGCCATTTCCTACTCCTGGGGGTCTTCCTGACCCAGGGATCCAACCTGTGTCTGCTGCATTGGCAGGCAGATTCTTTACCGCTATACCACCTGGGAAGCCCCAGTTGACATTTTACATATTTAAAATTTTGGGTGTATACACTCTAGTGTAGTTATTTTTAAATGCTTGTTGTGTTTTGGTTGGGGGGTGGGGGATTTGGTTAGAGTTGATTATTCCCCTGAGGCTCGACTCTGTGTTTGTGGGACATACCGTATAGTTATATTCCTCCTCTGCTACGTGAAGGCAGGTAGCAGAATGAGGGATGCCTCCGACTCCGTGTGTAAAATGAACTACTTACCAGGGCTAAGGACTCTCCTGCTTGCTTTCCTGAGACTTGGTTTAACTGATACATAAATGCTGCTACTGCTGCTAAGTCGCTTCAGTCTTGTCCGACTCTGTGACCCCGTAGACGACAGCCCACTAGGCTCCTCTGTCCCTGGGATTCTCCAGGCAAGAATGGAGTGGGTTGCCATTTCCTTTTCCCCATACATAAAAGCAGCTCAAGTTAAATAAAATTAGCCTGTTGTTGTTGTCTAGTTGCTAAGTTGTGTCAGACTCCATGGGCTGTAGCCCACCAGGATTTCCCAGGCAAGAATGCTGGAGTGGGTTACCATTCCCTGCTCTAGGGGATCTTCCCAACTGAAACTCTATAATCATGTGGATTCTGATAAGAAGTGTTTTATGAGCTCTGTTTTATGGCATTATTCCATTTAATCCTCTCAGCAGCCTTGCCAGTTTTATTATCCTGATTTTAAAGATGAAGAACCTGAGGCAGCTGTTAATAGAAGGGGTGGTGGAGACGGGATTTGAAGCCATACAGAACCCTGTGCCTCTCCCTTACCTGAAGAGCTCTGTTCCTTCAAAGAGGCAGGTTCCGTAGCCCATCCCAGACCTGGAGGCAGAGACTGCACCATCTAGGTAAGGAGAGAGTTGTAAAGCCAATAATTTTTAAATCCTCGGACTCTCAGGAAGAAGACTTCCACCTGGTGGAGCACGGTCGCTGGCTGCCTCAGCGTGGGGAGCCCCATGTACTTCCGCTCGGGAGCTCAGGAGTTCGGAGAACCAGGATGGTGGAAGCTCGTCCACAACAGGCCCCCAACGCTGAAACCCGAGGGAGAGAAGCTGTCCGCCTCCGCTCTGAAAGTGAAAGGTACTGTCATGAGCCCAGAAATGCCAGTGTAGACGACCTATTTTTACCAGGCAGGCACTGTGGCCTCCCTGGAGCTGCTCTGCTCCACAGTTTTCTTCTAACACAGGTTTTTATTCTGTAAATAAATAGTGTACAAAAATATTTTGTAACTTCCTAATCAAGGAATCCCCTAAACAGAGGAGCCTGGTGCACTACAGTCCATGGAGTCACAAAAGAGTCAGACATGACTTAGCAACTTTATAAATTTCCTTGGGTATCTAAAAGGTTGTCTATTTTCAGTAAGTTTTTTTTATGTTTTTAACCTTTTTAGTATGGAAAATGTTAAATATACAGATGTGAAGAGAGTCATGTAGTGAATCCCTTCACACTTTTGTCTTCACTTTAGCTGTTAACCCTGGAGATCTCCTTTAATGTCATTTATCTGGGCCCCTGGGTGCTTCTTCCCAGCCCCCCACCCATCCACACCCTTGGGTTATTCAGAAGCAACTTCCAGGTATCAGCAGTTCCTTCTTAAATATTTCATTATTAGCCATAAGGGTTCTTTCCTGTAACCTCACCTTAATGGCATTTTCTCACTTATAAAAAACTAACAGTAGCTCCTTACTGTCACATATTGATCTGATTTTTTTAATCTAAAATCATTTTGATAATAAACTTTAACTTTTTAACAATGTAGCTGGGAATAAAACATATAATATTGAAGCTATAAAGTCTGAAAGTCCCTCTCCACCTCCTGCAGCTTAACTTCAGCGGGGCCACTGTTGTCTCTTGTGAGTGCTTTTAGAAGTCTTCTTTGTATATTTAAGCGTTTTCTTAAAAAAAAAAAAAAAAATCTGGTTCATACTATATTACCTCTTCTCCAATTTTTCCACACTCACCAAGTATATCTTGGCCATCTTTCCATAGCAGTACATGTAGGTCTATCCTGTTCCTTTTATTTCATTGCATTTCACTGAGTAGCTGCATGATAACTAAACCATTACCCTGTTGATGCACATTTTGGTTATTTCTATCGTTTTTGTTATTTAAACAATACTTTAATACATTTGCCAATATTTTGTGATAAATTCCTGGAAATAGGTTATTGTATCAAAGGGCATATATTTATTCAAAATTTTAGTCATATTACCAAATTACCCTCCAAAAAGATGTGATAAACTTTATGCTCTACCAAAAAGACACGAAAATACCCTATTCCCCTGTGCTCTCTGAGCATTATCAAACTTTTAGTGTTAGTCACTGAGTCGTGTCCAGCTCTTTGTGACCCCATGGACTGTAGCCCTCCAGGCTCCTCTGTCCATGGAATTCTCCAGGCAAGAATACTGGAGTGAGTTGCCATTCCCTTCTCCAGGGGATCTTCCCAATGCAGGCACTGAACCCAGGCCTCTTGCATTGCAGGTTCTTTATCATCCCTAAGCCATCCCAGTTTCTAAACTTTTAACCTTTACCAGTTCCCGTAAGTGAAAGTCCGTGTGGAAAGTGTTTGTATTTACATTATAATTCCTTTTTCCTGGTTAAGAGAAATCTTAATCTTAGTTCAGGGCATTCATTGAACATTTCTCTTTCTATGGTAGTAGATTCACAATAAGTTAGTAAAAGTAGCTAGTGCTGAATCGGTATTTAAAAATTTAGATCTTTTGTTCTTCACCAGCAGCCTCCAAACCAACTTTAGATCCCATCATCACTGTTGAGGGACTTAGAAAGAGAGCGAGTCGGAATCCTGTGGAATCTGCCATGGAACTGAAAGAGAAAAGATCACGGACTCAGGAAGCCAAGGATATCAGGAGAGCCCAGAAAGAGGCGGCTGGCTTTGCTGACCGGAGCAGCTCTTCCACACCTGTCAAATTCATCAGCCGAGGCCGCAGGCCCGACGTGATTCTCGAGAAAGGAGAAGTCATCGACTTTTCGTCCCTGAGCTCCTCGGACCGCACTCCGCTCACGAGCCCATCGCCCTCACCATCCCTGGACTTCTCCGCCCCAGGGACCCCGGCCTCTCACTCAGCCACGCCCAGCCTGCTTTCGGAAGCTGACCTCATTCCGGATGTGATGCCGCCACAGGCCTTGTTTCATGGTGAGCCGTTGTTCTGGGGTCTCAGGGCCTGTGTGGCCCTTGGGGCGGTGAGTGTGCTTTCCCTGGGGGGCGGTGGGGCCACATGTCCTCACTTACTTTCTGTTCCTCACAGATGACGATGAGATGGAAGGAGACGGTGTCATAGACCCTGGGATGGAGTACGTCCCGCCCCCTGCCGGTACGGCTGCCTCAGGGACAGGGCTTGGGGGCAGAAAGAAGGTCAGGGCCCCCGAGCAGATCAAGCAGGAGGTAGAGAGTGAGGAGGAGAAGCCCGACAGGATGGACATCGACAGTGAGGACACAGACTCCAACACGTCCTTGCAGATGAGGGCTCGAGAGAAGAGGAAACCTGTACTGGAGAAGGACCGGAAGCCCAAGGGGCCCAAGTTCACCCCCGTGAGCATCTATGAGGAGAAGCTGCTCCTCAGGCGGCTGGAGGCCTGTCCTGGGGCCGTGGCCATGACCCCCGAGGCCCGGCGACTGAAGCGGAAGCTGATCGTCCGGCAGGCAAAGAGGGACCGGGGGCTGCCACTCTTTGACCTGGATCAGGTCGTGAACGCCGCGCTCCTGTTAGTGGACGGAATTTACGGGGCCAAAGATGGAGGAGTTTCCAGGCTTCCAGCTGGACAGGCCACGTACAGGACGACCTGTCAGGACTTTAGAATCCTTGACCGGTACCAGGTGGGTGTTGTCTCACTCTTCAACTCCTGGGACTGCGGCTCCCTGGTGCGTTCTGGAGAGTGGAAGAACAGTGAAGGGAGAAGTGCAAAGACGACTGGGCTGTGTTTATTTTAATTGTCCAGCGTGAACATTCCTGAATACATCTGAGTTTGGGTTTCTGTTTTCCTTTTGGGTATTCTAGACAGAACCTAGACATTCTCTGCATATCTCTTAGTCTCCGAGGGTGGCTACTCATGTTCTGGGTTGTAGCTTTGACTGGCAGGTTTGTTGAGGATGTACAGTGTGCCAGTGTACCAGACGCTGAGCTGAGCAGGAGTGAAGGTGTGGTTTCATTTGTGTAGTTAGGAGACACCCTGCAGGAAGAGCAGCGAGTCGGCATGGTGTCCGCCTGGCCGGAGGACACTAGTGTGTGAGCGCTCCAGGGCCAGGTGATTGCACCACAGGTGCCAGAACTCCGCCTCCCATGGCAGGAGCCAGCCAGTCTCTCTCCCTGTGTCTTGCTGGCACTGCTGCTAACCATTCCTTAACTAATTTTGCTATTCTGATGGCTGTAAAATGAAGTCGTGTTTTTTTTGTTTGTTTTTTGGATGCATTTCTTTGATTACAGGTGAAGTTAGAACATTCTCCTGTTTCCTGGTTGTTTGTGCATTGCTTGTCTGGACTGTTTGCATGTTTCCTGTCTTCTTCTGTGGTGGGCTGGTCTTCTACCTGTCTTCTCTGGACACTGGTGGGGTGTGGACTTTGCTGCTGGTATTCTGGTTACCCAGCACTGCGTTGCATGTGGGGCTGTTCTTCCCGGTGCTGGGCCTTTCCCTATGGGCCTTTCTATTTGAAATGCTCTTTCTTGAGTTCTGGAATTTCCTGGCATCTATTTCTGTCTGTTCGGAGCACTCCTGTTATTTGGCTGTTGGACCCTCTTAACCAGAGGTGTGCAAGCCTTTTCTCTGAGGGGTCAGAGAGTAAGTAGCTGTAACTTCGCTACCCAGCTCTGCTGTGTGGTGTGAGGGCAGCATACACGACTGATGAAAGGCGTCACTGTGCGCCAGAAACAGTATGTACGAAAGCAGGCTGGATTCGGTCTCTGGGTTCTGTAGTTTCCAAAGACCTTCACTCCAGCTGGATCCCTGTAATTCTTTTCCTGTTTCTCCTTCCTGGGAAGCCGTAACCTGCCTGCCTGCATCTTAGGAACCTTGTGAGGAGAGCCAGGGGCTGACCATGCAGTTGTTAAACTTCCCCTGAGTCTCCCTGTTTTCTGGACAGAATTTCTACCCTTGGCTGCATCAGAATCTCTCATTGGAGCCTCCAGAGAATCTGGTCTGCCCTGAAGGGAGAGGTGGTTTCTGTATGTGGATGGCAGAAGTGTCATTGGAGCTTTAATACCTCTTGACCCAAGAGACCCCTCAGTCTATGGCCCCCTGCCCGCCCTCAGCTTCACTTGGACCTGATGTCCTTGCTGACCTGAGACACTGGTTCTGGCCTGTCCTCACAGCCACCTTAGGTTTGGGCTCTCCTGGTCTTAGTCACTTGCCACTTATTCATATGCTTTTGTGCTGTCATCTGGTCACCTGTTCTTTGTTCCTTTTAATCACTATACTTAACTGTTAAAATTATGAAAGGCATCTTACCCATACAAGAACACATACAGGTATAGTTTAGAAGTTAATAAGATCAGTAAGAAACAGGGCATTAAAACCACCTTAATTCTGCAGCCTGCCCACTCCCCCAGAGGAAGCGACTCTTTGACTTTTAGTGTTAACCATTCCCTCTGCCTTTTTAAACTCTTTATCCATAAACAGTGTAGGAAGCATGGATGGAGCATGCTGCTATTAGATGAAGCCTTCCAGAAGAAGACAGGCTTAATGTGTTTTGCAGGTCACTGATGTAATTGTGTCCCCAAACGTGTGTATTTTCCTGACTCCTGGTGCCTGTGCATGTGACCTCACATGGAAATAGGGCCTTTGCAGATACAAGTAGTTAAGCTGAGGTTGCATGGGGCAAAGTGGGCCCTTAGCCCAGCATGACTGGTGTCCTCCCAAGAACAGGAGAACCACTGCCAAGTGACGGCCCAGGCAGTGGTTCGAGCGGTGTGTCTGCAGAGCTGAGGAGCACAGGCCTTGAGGCCACACCAAAAGCCGAGAGAAGGGCCTGGCATAGGTTGTCCCTTGGAGCCTCAGAGAGCACAGCCCTGCTGAGGGGTCTTACTGCTCCACACGCAGCTTTTCAGTTCAGTTCAGTCGCTCAGTCGTGTCCGACTCTTTGCGACCCCATGAACCGCAGCACACCAGGCCTCCCTGTCCATCACCAATTCCTGGAGTCCACCCAAACCCATGTCCGTTGAGTCGGTGATGCCATCCAACCATCTCATCCTCTGTCGTCCTCTTCTCCTCCTGCCTTCAGTCTTTCCCAGCATCAGGGTCTTTTCAAATTAGTCAGCTCTTCACATCAGGTGGCCACAGTATTGGAGTTTCAGCTTCAACATCAGTCCTACCAATGAACACCCTTCTTTGGTGTTCATTGGTAGGACTGATCTTCTTTAGGATGGACTGGTTGGATCTCCTTGCTGTCCAAGGGACTCTCAAGTCTTCTCCAACACCACAGTTCAAAAGCATCAATTCTTCAGCGCTCAGCTTTCTTTATTGTCCAACTCTCACATCCATACATGACTACTGGAAAAACCATAGCCTTGACTAGACGGACCTTTGTTGGCAAAGTAATGTCTCTGCTTTTTAATATGCTGTCTAGGTTGGTCATACCTTCCTTCCAAGGAATAAGCGTCTTAATTTCACGGCTGCAATCACCATCTGCAGTGATTTTGGATCCCAGAAAGGTAAAGTCAGCCACTGTTTCCACATCTATTTGCCATGAAGTGATGGGACCGGATGCCATGATCTTAGTTTTGTGAATGTTGAGCTTTAAGTCAACTTTTTCACTTTCCTTTTTCCCTTTCATCAAGAGGCTCTTTAGTTCTTCTTCACTTTCTGCCATAAAGATGGTGTCATCTTCATATCTGAGGTTATCGATATTTCTCCCAGCAATCTTGATTCCAGCTTGTGCTTTTACCTGCACCTTAGTTCTCTGCCTGCCTTATTCCTGGTGCCAGACAAAACTGGTGCTGCCAGTTGCATTGTAAGAGGATTCTGCAGTACAGGTTGGACTGGTTCTCACTTCACCCAAAGCCAGCTCTAGATTCTGGCTTGAAATCTCTTAATTTTAATCTATCTGCCAGCTCTAGATTCTGGCTTGAAATCTCTTAATTTTAATCTATCTGCTTCCCAGTTACTGTGGTTTCTTCTGATCTTTTTGTTCTTGTGTATTTGTCTTTTATTTATTTATTTTTAAAGACTATTTCTATAGTTGTGGGGTTTTAGGAAGAAGTAAAATTAAATGTTTGTGTTTCATCCCCCATCTTAACCTGGAATGTTAGTGTCACTTTAATACAGTTATATAGGGGAGCAGCCGTAAATGCGTTTGTTCAATCCACTTGCCTTCTCGTCCTCTGATCAGTATATTCGTAGCTGTAACTGTCCCTGTGATATTTTAGCCATTACTCATGACTTTTGAAATGATGTGACTTTTTTTATAGTTCAGTATTTAGTGTTTTGCAATTTTTGTTAACCTTTCCTCTTTAACTCAAGAGTTATTTAGTGCTAAATAACTCTTAGTTTTCAGATACATGAGAATTTTTATACTATCTTTTAGTAATTGATTTAATTTCTAATCAGATTATTTTGTAGTCAGAGAAAATAGTCTATGTGACGTTGATGCTTTTCTATAGAGAAAATTGTTCCATTTTTATTCTTTTTATAGGTCTTAACTTAAGACATGTATTTCTTTTTCTGTATTATTTTTTAAATATTACCATGTGATCCTCGCCCTACAAACAAAAAACTACCTCTGCCTGCTCTCCTTTTCCTTTTTTCCATTGTGTTGCTTATTTAGTCAACAATAAACCTCACTAAACTTAAACTTTTCATTCACTTCCCATCATTTCTTCCAGGTTAATTTCTTGCTGAAGCACTTTTTGTAACAGTTCTTAAAATGTGGTCTTTTTGAAGTTCAGAACATCCTCACTCTCACATTTCAATGATAGTATAGCTGGATATAAAATTGTCATTTTTTTTCCCCTGTTGACATTTAGCATCACCACTTCATCATCACCTCACTATCAGCTTGTTCCTGAAGCTGCGTTGTCATTCTTAACACTTGCTTCTTTATAGGTGGTCTTCTTTTATTCTCCTGTGCCCTGGAAGCTTTCACAGTTTTCTCTTTGTTTTTGATATTTATTTGTATTCACACACTTTAAGTGCTTTTGCTTTCATTTATCTTGCCTGGCACCTCTGCCCTTTTGTTACAGGTGACCGATAGACTTCTTAGCATTTGTCCTCCTCGTTCTGTGAGCTCCTTGGATCTGTGGTTTTGGTTTGGTGTCTGATTAACTTGGGGAAATCCTCAGCTGTTATCATTTCAGGTATTTCTTCTGTCCTATGTGCTCCTCCTGCTATTCCCATTTTGCATATATTACACTTTTAGTAGTTACATCACAGTTTTCAGATATTCTTTTCCTTTCTGGGGGTGGGTGGGGCTTTTTTTTCCTCTCGGCTTTTCAGTTTTGGCATTGGGTCTCAGCACTTGGCTTAGAGTATTCAGAAAACCATGTTGAAAACAGATGTGCTGTCATCCAGGCTCTGTTGTTCCATTTACAGAGCACAGGCTGTGTAGACGGAGCATAAATCAGACGGTGAGTGAGCACTGGCTTCAGCTTAACACCACCAGCTGCATTAGCCCCTCCTCATAAGAGAGTCAGCCTAAGAGAAAAAAAAAAGTCAGCCTGTCCTTTGAAGCTTTGAAGCCTGAAGCCAGGCACTGACTTCTCCTCTCTACTTATTAAAGTCCTGGATGGCAGCTTCTTCCACTGGATGACTGTTCCATCTACATTGACATTCTGTGGTTTAGTGCAGCCACCTTCTGTCACTATCTCACCTAAGTCTTCTGTATGACCTGCCACAGCTTCTGCATCAGCACTTGCACTTCTCTCATGGAAACAGATGGCTTCTTGCCTTAAACCTCATAATCCTTAAACCTCTACAGGCCTCAGACTTTTCTTCTGCAGCTTCCTCACCTCTCAGCCTTTTTGGAATTGAAGGGAGTTAGGGCGTGGCTCTGGATTAGACAGTGACTTAAGACAGAGGAGGTCCCCGACACCAGGAGCAGGGAGATGACAGTACTGAACGAGCAGGGACTTTTCCTTCAAGTGAGTGCCATGGGGAGCGCGGCGGGAGGTGGACTGCACCTTTTGTGGAGGTGATGCTCCATGGTTCTGATCCTCAGGAGGAGCCCGTCCAGGAAGG
Source organism: Bos mutus (assembly GCF_027580195.1). Lineage (NCBI taxonomy): Eukaryota > Metazoa > Chordata > Mammalia > Artiodactyla > Bovidae > Bos > Bos mutus. The sequence goes on from NC_091629.1 coordinate 23,325,566, forward strand.
TTTAGGGCAGGAAGGCCCCGAGGCAGGATTTCATTTGGCACGTGGGGTGGGAATGTCTTAATGGCAGAGGACCTGGCCAATGGGGTCGTGGATCCTGCAGGGCGTGGGACAGGAGTCTGTGTCGTATTCTGAATGCACAGCTGGAAGCCATGTAGGAGTTTCAGACCAGGAAGGTGACTTTTATTACTTTTTAAAAGTAGGCTCTGGCCTTGTGTTCAGATGGATGGGGTGGCATGAGTGTGGCAGGGAGGAGCCCGGTAGGGGGCAGGGGTAGTTCATGGACCAGGCAGAAGCTAAGGATGGTTAACCTGGTGTGGAAGCCAGGGAGACAGATAGGGTGAGGACTGTGCATATCCGGGGGTCTCACAGACCTCACCTCCACATGCTGACTTGACGCTGTTCACAGGCTCAGTGGCTGGTGTTACCTGTTCTCAAGTTGCATACCACCCCAAAACTTAGTAGCTTAAAACAATAACTATTTCTGAGTCTGTGGGTTGACTGGGTTCAGCTGGGTATTTTTCTACTTCATGAGCTGAAGGAAGGGGCACCCTGTGGCTCCACTTAGCTGGAGCTTGGTCCGCTAGAGCCTGTTGACATGTGGCCACCAGCCCTTCAGTGTCCCACCTGGGTACCACAGCAGCTGGACTCGAGGAGGAAGCCACCAGCTCCCTTATGGCCTGTGCTCAGAGGTCCCAGAGTGTTATTGCTTCTGCCATGTTCTGACCGGTCAGGCCTATGTCAGGCCTGCCAGGTTCCAGAGGAGGGGACATTGACTTCGTCTTTTGATACAGGAGATGGGTGTGCCTTCAGGCTCAGGAGGAAACGGGCTGTACTTGGAAATTGTGTACCCCAAGTTTGAATTTCACTTGAAAACTCAAAGTCCTGGCAGAATTTCAGAGTTGATTGGCCTCTGAAAGTTTTGGTGTCCAGTTTGGGAAAGTAATCAGAGCAAAATTATTAAGAAAGGAATTCATGCTCTTCTTCCAACAAAGTTATTTTCTAGCCCAAGAGCAAGCTGATTCTACAAAAACAACTCAGGTTTCTAAACTTCATCCAACCCCTGGCAAACCGCTTTGTAAATGTACTTTTTAATCTTCCGTCTGAGCTGTTTGCTATGAAACCTAATTGTCCGTGTTCTATTACGACATGACCGAGGGCCCTTGAGCAGCCCTGTGTGGAGAGCAGGCGTCTGCAGGCCTGTGGGGAGCAGGGACCATGTCCCCTCTACCCTCTGGTCAGTCCTCTCTGCTCACACTGAGGTGTAGGGATAATAATCTATGTCAGTCCTACTTTTGTGAGATTTACTCAGTAGAGACATATTGTAATAAATCCATATACACATGCAACAGTAATTTCTGCCATGGTAACAGAGACCCTTCATGAGACAGGAGCCGTGTATGTGTGTGTGCATGTGTGTGTGACCCACCTGATGCTTGGGCTGACTGATATTTGATGAACGGATTCAAGGTGCCTTATAGACAACATGAAACTTGGAGAAACTATACATAACTTAAAACTTTTTAATTATTTTGCCTTTAAACTATTAAACTGCAATTAGGTTTTCATATCCAGTTTTATGCAAAGGTACTTATGAAGTTTTTATGAACCTTAAATTTTCCAGTTAAGTCCTGCAGAAAGACCTACTTTCTGCCACATAAAAATGTCCTAAGTACTACTCATCTGTAGAAATGAAACCAGCCCTTTGAGTAATTTTATTTTTGTATAACTGGCCTGTCTTTCTCACAGACTGCCTTGCCATCCAGGAAAGGATTCCGGCACCAGAGCACAAAGTTTCTGTACCGTTTGGTGGGATCGGAAGATACGGCTGTGGACCAGAGCATCGTCAGCCCATACACGTCTCGGATCCTGAAACCCTACATCAGGTACACAGAGGACAGCTGTGACACTGGGTGTGGCACGAGCAGTGGTGCTTGGGTTCTGAGCCAGCCCCAGCCTCCCCACATCTGTGAACTGGCGTTGGCAAGGACCAGGCCTCTGCTCTGTGTCTAGTCTCGTCCTGAAACAATATACAGTGTGTTTCAACTGTATATTATTATAGAAAGGTTGGTCCCTTTGAAATAAATATACAGGGCAACTCTGAGATTTCATTCTGATTATTATACTTATTGTTTTATTTTAAATTGTACATAGTTAGTTGTCTGCAAAAGGAAACAAGGGGACGGTGGGGCCTGTATGTGGACTGATGATGAATATCCCATGTAGGCAGCACCTGGACAGTGAGCTGGCCAGAGAGTTCCCACCCCCACCCGCACTGGGCTGCACATGACTGACAGTTATCTCTGCCACCCCAGTCATGTGTCCTCCTGGCCCAGCCCCCCACGCTCCCCCTGGGCAGACCCATGGGTCAGCATACAAGCCTGCTCCTTGCCCCTGGGTCTCCGGATGTCCAGGCGGAGTTGGGCCTTCCTCCCCGGGCTCTGTCCTGGGTCAGAGGGTGGAGTTAGAAAGCCGTTTCTGTTTCCACAGTCCATTCATTAAGGCTCACCAGCACTAGTGGACTTCCTGGCAGGTTCCACTAGGTCTTGTCTAACGAACGTTAGTAGAGATAATTTTAAGTGTCATACCAGAAGAATACTGTAGCTCTTAAGTCAGCTGACGTATAAAGTAGTGCGAATTAATTTAAAATTTTCAGCAGATCAAGGAGCATTGTGAATCAAATGGCTGGGAGTAATGGGTATTTTCCTTGTCTTCTGTGTGTTTCTTTTCTGGATTCTGGAGGCGTGATTATGAAACAAAGCCACCCAAACTGCAGCTGCTCTCCCAGATCCGCTCCCACCTGCACAGAGGGGACCCTCACTGGATGCCGGAGCCAGACGCCCCTCTTGATTACTGCTATGTCCGGCCAAATCACATCCCAACCATAAACTCCATGTGTCAGGAGTTCTTCTGGCCTGGTATGTTCTCCCTATTCAAGCTCAGCAGGTCCACCTTCCGTATCGTTCACTTCAGCAGTTTTTAAAACTAGTGTGTGTGTCATGTGACCCCAAAACCTTTACTCATATGGTTTCATTCAGTTTGTCTGCTCATATAGACAGTTTAAAATACGAACATCTCTTTCTCTCCTAAGATCAGGAAGAAGCGAGTAGTTCAGTTCAGTTGCTCAGTCGTGTCCGACTCTTTGCAACCCCATGAACCGCAGCACACCAGGCCTCCCTGTCCATCACCAACTCCCGGAGTCCACCCAAACCCATGTCTATCGAGTTGGTGATGCCATCCAACCATCTCATCCTTTGTCGTCCCCTTCTCCTCCTGCCTTCAATCTTTCCCAGCATCAGGGTCTTTTCAAATGAGTCAGCTCTTCGCATCAGGTGGCCAAAGTATTGGAGTTTCAGCTTCAACATCAGTCCTTCCAGTGAACACCCAGGATTGATCTCCTTTGGGATGGACTGGTTGGATCTCCTTGCAGTCCAAGGGACTCTCAAGAGTCTTCTCCAATACCACAGTTCAAAAGCATCAATTCTTTGGCACTCAGCTTTCTTTATAGTCCAACTCTCACATCCATACATGACTACTGGAAAAACCATAGCCTTGACTAGACGGACCTTTGTTGGCAAAGTAATGTCTCTGCTTTTTAATATGCTGTCTAGGTTGGTTATACCTTCCTTCCAAGGAGTAAGCGTCTTAATTTCACAGCTGCAGTCACCATCTGCAGTGATTTTGGATCCCAGAAAAATAAAGTCAGCCACTGTTTCCACATCTATTTGCCATGAAGTGATGGGACCGGATGCCATGATCTTAGTTTTGTGAATGTTGAGCTTTAAGTCAACTTTTTCACTTTCCTCTTTCCCTTTCATCAAGAGGCTCTTTAGTTCTTCTTCACTTTCTGCCATAAAGATGGTGTCATCTTCATATCTGAGGTTATTGATATTTCTCCCAGCAATCTTGATTCTAGCTTGTGCTAACTCCAGCCCAGCGTTTCTCACGATGTACTCTGCATATAAGTTAAATAAGCAGGGTGACAATATACAGCCTTGACGTACTCCTTTTCCTATTTGGAACCAGTCTGTTGTTCCATGTCCAGTTCTCACTGTTGCTTCCTGACCTGCATACAGATTTCTCAGGAGGTAGGTCAGGTGGTCTGGTATTTCCATCTCTTTAAGAATTTTCCACAGTATATTGTGATCCACACAGAAGTTAAAGCAATAAACAGTGCCGTTTGTTCCTCTTCCCTGTTTGTCTCTGGTTTCAGAAGAAATGGTTCACCCTGTTATCTCCCGCATGTATCGAGATCCCAGGCTGGTGGCTTGGATGTGTCTGGACACTTTTGATGTTTGCTTAATAATTCTGTGTGCTTTGTTTACTTAACTAGTCCTTGGTGTTAGTACAGCCAAAAGTTGTTTTTAAAAAGCCAAAAACCCCAATCACAGACTTTGAAAATAATAGACCCAATGCAATATATCATTTTATCAGCCTTACCACATTATATATAGTCTCTGAAGTCATCAATTAAAGGAACACTCTCTCATTGCTAAATGTATGTTCTTTGTGGCTCTGCTTTGAAATGTAAAGGAAACAATACGTCTTCTAGGGGCTGGATAAGATTTTGTCAGGATGTCAGTGCATGTAGTGGGGGGTGGGATGGGGCTGAAAGGAACGTGCTGGGAGTGTCTGTTTCTTCCTGTCCCTGCGCGAGGTGGCTTCCAAACAATAAGCGTGGAATTATGTGATATTTAACTCCTTTATTGTAAAAAGTGACATTTGTACCAAAGAGCTTGTCAGTGGTCTGTGTATGAGGTAAAGAACACGACAATTTGGGCGGTCTTAGATCTTCCCTTCAGGTCTGGGTATCTCTCATCTCACCTGAGGCAGATTCCCGAGGCAGGGCATTGGGATATGTGCTAGCTGGCGCACATGGCCCAGAGGCCAAGCTCAAAGCCAGGTGTGCCCACTTCCAGCCTGCGTGCTCTCTCCTATCCACCCTGTCCCACTTCCCTTCTTTAACATATGTACACAGACCAGATGATGCTAATTTTGGTATTTATGTGTGGCGTCTGCAGTGGTGTCTCTGTCTGCAGTCTGGGTGTTTTTAGCAGGCAGGTGCAGCTGAAGCACAGACTGAACAGCCTGCCGCTCACTCATCCCAGAGCCTGGGCTGACTGATCGCTTCTCTGCATAGGCGTCGACCTGTCCGAGTGCCTGCAGTACCCTGACTTCAGCGTCGTCGTCCTCTATAAGAAAGTCATCATCGCGTTCGGCTTCATGGTCCCCGACGTGAAGTACAACGAAGCTTATATTTCGTTTCTGTTTGTCCATCCTGACTGGAGGAGAGCGGGGATCGCAACTTTCATGATTTATCATCTGATTCAGGTATGTTGTCTCTGCTCACTGTCTGCCTACCTGCCCTGAAAGGCTTGGAGTGCAGACGGGGCCAGAGCCAGGCAACACCAGGTGAAGGGGAGCCAGCTCTGTTGTCCACAAGGTTATTTACACCTAGACAGAAGCCTCACCCCCAAAGAGGTCACTCCTCAGACCCAAGTTTCAAAGAAATCAGTTTGTGGACATGTGTAATAAATAAAATGAGGTGCGTACAGAGGTAAGAGCCTGCAACACTCAGACCGTCTTTTTTTTTTTAGTTAATTTTTATTTGGCTGCACCAGGTCTTTCTTGCAGCACGTGGGATCTTTGATCTTCATTGCAGAAGTCAAACTTTTAGTTGCAGCACATGGGAGTCAAATTCCTGGTCATTCCCTCACCAGGAATCGAACCCGGGCACCCTGCATTGGTTGCGTGGAGTCTTAGCCACTGGACCACCTGGGAAGTCCGGGACCGTCCCATCTTGTAACTGCTTCTGGTCTTGGAGTCACCACTGTGGTGACTCTGAGAAGTGGGGGTGAACATGTGATTTTTAGTTCTTAGGTATTTTTAAACATTTTAACAAAACCATTTATCAGGGATTTCCCTGGTGAACTAGTGATTAAGACTGCACTCCCAATGCAGGGGGTGCGGGTTCTGTCCCTGGTGGGGGAACTAGATCCCGCATGCCACCCAGCATGACCAAAACCAAAAAAACCTCATGCTATCAGCAGTAGGTATATTCTGTTATTGCCGCTTGTTTGTAGTTTTACTGTCACTGTGTAAGCTGCTGTGAACCTTCTAAGTAATCCATCCTTTGATGTATCTGTATCACCTTTGAGGAAGATAGACCATATATTTATATACAAACACCAGAAACACAGGCAAGGTTTTTTTTTTACCCCAGAATTCATCTGGTGACTTACTTAGAAGCCATTCGGTATGGAGCACTGTGTGTCATGTAGGCAAGGTTCTTTTTAAATAGGAGTTGGTGATTGAATGTTTTTTCCCAGTTTTTAATGAAACTTGCTCAATAATTATCACATGTTGGTGTCTGTCCACCTTTGATGAGGCATCTTAGTATAGGAAGCCTTAAGGACGGGGTTGTAAAACCTCCAAGACTCATGAAGCCCACAATCTCAGCACCTCCTCACTAAAGAGCCAATTCTGAGTTTATGTAACTTCCGGTGCTCTCTTCTGTGTGGCTAAAGAATCTGAGAACCTGCCTAGCTGCAGTAGACAGACACCCCTCTTTTCCCCCACTGGATAAGGCTGGTGCTACATGAAGAAACCTCAGTTCTGAGAAGTCTGGGAGTGCTGGGGCGGGGGAGGGGGGGAGGGGGTCGTCTTTGGGATTTGGAACGTCCCTAGGGGATACCCAGCTTGTATAATTAAACAGAAGTCTTGAGGTTTCATACCCGGTCACATAACTTGACATCTTTCCTAGTAGGTCCAGGGGGAAGCGTTTATGATTGTCTTGCAGGATGACATCTAGTTTTTAAAAACAGAACGTCTGGTTTCATCCCTTGTTTCTTCAAGGTTGTCGTAGTGTTTGGTATTGTTACGCTGGATATACTTAAATGTAACTGAATTATAAAACAGTTGGCAGTGAAATATCCCCAGTGGCTCTTTGCTCCAGAGAGGAAAAAACTGGATACAAACCAGGGTCCTTAAGGCTTCGTATACTAAGAGGCCTCATTAAAGGTGGACAGACACCAACATGTGGGAATTACTGAGCAAATTCCATCAAAAACTGGGAAAAAACATTCAATCAGCTTACCGTCCACCTCCTCAGTCTGGAACGTTTCATCGAGGGTTTTGGCGGCGGCCAGCGGGCTTGGGTCCCCCGACGGGCGCTAGCTGGTGGGGCCGTGCCCCAGCCTCAGGCCGGACTCTTCCAGCCTCCATACCTGACTGCCTGCATGTCAGGGACTCTCTCCACCCACTCCTTTTCCCCGAGGCTCTCTCGTTCTCACTGTGTGCTTCTCCACTCTCTTGCAGACCTGCATGGGCAAGGACGTGACCCTGCACGTCTCTGCCAGCAACCCTGCCATGCTGCTCTACCAGAAGTTCGGGTTCAAGACGGAAGAGTACGTCTTAGACTTTTATGACAAGTATTACCCCCTGGAGAGCACAGAGTGTAAGCACGCGTTCTTTCTGCGTCTGCGACGCTGACATGAGCGCGGCTCCTCACGGGGCACAAGTGCTTGGAGGAGAGGGCTGACGTGAGTGCAGCTCCTCACGGGGCGCACACGCTTGGAGGAGAGGGCTGACGTGAGCGCAGCTCTTCATGGTGCACGTGCTTAGAGGAAAGGGCCAACAGGAGGCCCGGCAGCAGCGCTCACCCATTGCAGGTTCTGAGCTCCGCGGAGCTGAGGGGCGTGGGCGGACGCGTGTGTGGTGACCCCCTGGTCAGCAGAGTCACTGGACAGGCCTTCGTCCGCACCTTGGACTCCCAAGGTCAGCCAAGACTGCCAGGTGTGCCGACTTCAGCCGAGAGCGCGTTCAGCCAGAAAGGCCTGAGCTGATCTTCCTGAGGAGAGATGTTCTGTCCCATTTAAAGTGAGCAGAGTGATTGTAGTCCAAGATCCCAGCTGTGTCCACGAGGCCTTGCGCTGTCCTGGTGACGACCACATGCTGACCCAGCCTGTCCCAACCCGGCTGTGCTGTCCCCAGAGCGGGGCATGCGCTGACTTTGGTCACAGTGTCTGTGTGTGACGTTGCCTCACCTTTCTCCTGTGAGCATTTCCGGCTGGGGCCCTGGCCTGGGAGGCGAGAGCTCTTCTCCTGTCCTGTGAAGTGAGGTCAGTTTGGGGCTGGAGGAGCCGGGCAGCCTGCCATTTGACTGTGCCCCTGACGGAGGTGTGCGGTGGTGGAGGGGTCAGCCATGGACAGACACACCTCGCGTCTGCCGGCCGAGGCTGTTGGCTGGCTTGTGGAGAGTGGAAGTAGACCATCAGTCAGGTGCTTTTGGATTTAGTAGAAATGCTTCCCACAGTATCAAATGTTCTCAAATAAAATATTTTCTTATTACAACCTATGGCCAGTCTAACCAGTTTGCTTTCCAACTCTCTTAAGAGCAGTAGTTCTTATTTTGTGGGTGGTTGGCTGGGTGGGTTGGGGGTGGGACATGATTCCCTTTGAGAAGGCAAAGAAAGCTCTGCACATGTAAAATTTTGCATTTGTGATCTTTGTACACCAGGACCTCTGTTCTGGAGTCTGTGCTTAGAGGGAGCTGGAATCCCTTTATTCAAGGGAAATGTGTGTGTGTCTCCCCCAAGGGAAAAGTCTGAGACTGTCCTGTCGCTTGTTTCTGATAACTGGGATGGGCTGCAGGGCTCCCCAGGCTCCTTTCCCCTCCCCCTACAAGACCCAGGCTGGATATATGGGGTCACTCAGGTACCAGGTTCCCCAGGACAACAATGATCAGCCTTCAAGAAATGGGTCTTCTGGAGGGAGGTTCAAGAAGGAGGGGACATATGTATACCTATGGCTGATTCATGTTGAAGTTTGACAGAAAACAACAAAATTCTGTAGAGCAGTTATCCTTCAATTAAAAAAATAAAAAAGGGGTCTTCTGGGCTCTTCTCACCCTCTTCCCTTTCAGAGAGTCAGCACCAGCATTTCCCCAGCCTGGCCTTCCAGGGACCCCCCCAGCAGACTGGGAGGGGCCAGCTGTCACCTGATGTGCACTTGGCCTTAAGGTATAGGTATTTAACAATACAGGTGTGTCATATTCTACTCTCTGAGTGTATCTGTTTTAATGCTTAAGTGACCTCCTCAGTCAGTCTCTCCCATCAGGAATCTTCCATAAATGTATTATCCTTATCCATCAGAGGGCAGACAGAATGAAAACCACAATCACAGAAAACTAATCAAACTGGTCACATGGACCACAGCCTTATCTAACTCAATGAAACGGTGAGCCATGCTGTGTAGGGCCACCCAGTCCATGACAGACGGGTCATGGTGGAGAGTTCTGAGAAAAGGTAGTCCACCGGAGAAGGGAATGGCAAACCGTATTCTTGCCTTGAGAACTCCACGAACAGCATGAAAAGGCACAAAGATAGGAAGGACACTGAAAGATGAACTCCCCAAGTCGGTAGGTGCCCAATATGCTGCTGGAGATCGGTGGAGAACTAACTCCAGAAAGAATGAAAAGACAGTGCCAAAGCAAAAATAACACCCAATTGTGGATGTGACTGGTGATGGAAGTAAAGTCTGATGCTGTAAAGAGCGATATTGCATAGGAACCTGGAATGTTAGGTCCTTGAATCAAGGTAAATTAGTAGTGGTCAAGCAGAAGATGGCAAGAGTGAACATCGATATTTTAGGAATCAGTGAACTAAAATGGACTGGAATGGGCGAATTTAACTCAGATGACCATTATACATACTACTGTGGGAGGAGAAGGGGACAACTGAGGATGAGATGGTTGGATGGCATCACTGACTCAATGGACATGAGTTTGAATAAGCTCCGGGAGTTGGTGGTGGACAGGAAGCCTGGCGTGCTGCAGCCCGTGGGGTCGCAAAGAATTGAACACAACTGAGCCACTGAACTGAACTAATGGGTTTTTTCCAACCCAGAGCTCAAGGAAGAGCCGACAGCTGTACATACAAGCCCCGGGTGTGTATTTGTCCCCACAGATGGACCTGCCGTCTCATTCCTCTGCAATGAAATGTCAGGGATTCCAGACAGACTGATCTGTGCTATGAGTGATAACCTGCTAATTCGGGTCATCTTGAGAGAGAATTTTGAGTTGAAGATAAGTGGTGGCTGAAAAGCAAATACACTGCTTGTATCTTTGTGTATGTGTGTGTGTGTGTGTGTGCGTGCATGTGCATGCTCAGTTGTGTCCGACTCTGCGACCCCATGGACTGTAGCCCGCCAGGTTCCTCTCTCCATGGAATTTTCTAGGCAAGACTACTGGAGTGGGTAGCCATTCCCTTCTCCAAGGGATCTTTCCAGCCCAGGGGTCACTCATATGTTTACATTTTGCCAAAATGTCAAGCCATTATCAGGAACCGACACATTCTCACTTAGCCCCCTTTTCTTTAGCTCAAGCAAATCGTTCTTCCCATCCCCAGTTCGGTTAGAGTGGGGGAGATAAATTCTGCTCATGCCAGTTGGTCGTACAGCAGTGTCAAGTCACATGGCAAAGGACATGAGGAATTATAATCGGTGGATTAGGTCAAAGATTGTATTACTTAACATTGTTAAATTCAAACTGTTCTCTCATTTCTCTCATTTCTTCTTTGACTCCTGGACTATTTAGAAGCAAGTCTTTTAGTTTCCATATCTTGGGGAAATGTTTTCATCTGTCTTTCTGTTACTGATTTCTAGTTTAATTCTCATGATCAGAGAACATACTTTGTATCAGTATTTAATTCCTTAAGCCAAAGGCTGTGCTGTGCTGATGTAATAGAACCTCTCTGTTCTTAGGAAATAGGTTCTGGAGTCTTTAGGGGTGAATGACCATGATGTATGTAACTAACCCTCACATGGATCATGAAAAAAAAATGTGTGTGTGTGTGTGTGTAGAAACTGCAAGTAAGTGAAGGGCGGGCAGGAAACATGCATATATCATAAAGCTAAAGGATAAAATGTGAACAGTGGATGAATCTTGACCAAGGATATGCATAGGTTCTTTGTACCACTTTTAATTTTGGCAACTTTCCTATAAATTTGAAATCTCCAAATAAAAAAATAAAGGAAAAGCTAATAATCTCTCCCTACTCCTTCAGTTGTGTGTCCTTCCGTACCCCTTCCATCCCTGAACAAACATATGTGAATATTTATACACTTAGATGGGGTTTTATCCTTTTATTAAAATGGGATTATTCTCAGTGCATTAAATACTGTGCAAATTGATTTTCTCTCTTAACAAGACATTGTAAAACTCCTTCTAGGTCAAAAGACACAGGTTTAGTTTATTTTTAAACAGAGGTGTGTAAGTATCAATTTCTTCAACCATGCCCCTAATGTTGGACATTCTGGCAGTTTCTAGTTTTTTTGTCACTACAAACAAGGCAGCAAAAACCATCCATGTGCACATCACCCACAGTATTGGTGCCGAGCCCACGACTCACTTCTGGAATTAGAATTTCAGTCAGATCAGCTCGTACGACAAATAGCTTCACAATCCACCGTGTTCAAGGCTGTCTGGCTGTGGGAGAGAGGCCTGTCTCCAGAGGCCACCTGCTCATAGCCTCGTGTCCAGTTGCACACAAGCCCTGCATTTTCAGAGGCAGCTGGAACAGCCCTCCCATGTTTGTCTTTGGACACAAGAGACTGTTAGGACCCGTCTTGCTGTCTGCGGCGGGGCCTCGTGTTGATATGGTGGGGAGTCCAGCCTCTCCGTGTGTCAGCCAGACTTGGAACATCCCTCTTTAGCTAGTTCACGCACCTGTTCATTACATAACTACATCAAGGTTTTGCTTGACATTTTAGGCAGAGCCCAGGCTTCCGGAGGTGGGGCGGCAGATGGCACCTGAACAGGTGGTTGGCTGCTCTAGTGGAGACGTCTGGTACAGTTGATCTGGCTGAGGTCATAGGTGTGACCTTCACATGGGACAGTCCCTCTCCAAGGATGGCAGTTAACATCCATGCGGTGTTGCCTCTTGCCTGGCAGTGGGCTGAGCACTTCTACACAGAGCATCTTGTTTGACTCCTCCGTGACTCAGGTCATATAATCCTATTACATCACTTGCCTATGGCGTGGCCACAGTCCTACCTAAAACCAGTGCCAGCGTGTGGGCAGGCCATTTCCCAAGTCTCTGTTCAAGGCACCAGATTCCCAAGAAGACTCCTATCTGCAAGGAGTTTACAATCCGAGCCCACCTCACAGGGTGCTGAGTAAGGCCAGGGACACAGTCCTGGCTGATGGCCAAAGAGAGGCCCTCTCCCTCCCTCTTTGTGGGGTCCCCTGGGTGAGTGTGTTGTGGATCCCACATCTGTGCCCAGGCTTCATGGCAAGTATCCCAGTCCATCCCAAAGGGGTTTGTGAGGAAGGCCTTGACTCTGGTCTGGAAGCAGCTCCCAGCCATCTGCCTGCTGAGGAGGGATGTCAGTGTTGCCCCCAGAGGCACTCATTCAGAGTTCATGTCACTGTCTGTGACTCCATCTCCTCCCTGTAGAACTCTGAGGAGAGGGGACTGGGGCTGAGGGACCCTCCAGCATCTGGATGAGACCTCGGAGAGCCACAGCCTGAACAGCTGCCTCACCACCTGCCAGCTTCCACCCACCACCCCCAGGTCTGTTTCCTTTCAAATGCGTGTATTTTACTGGGTCAGCTTGACAATTTTTTTACCCAAATATATGGGGTGCCTAGTTGAAGACACTGGCCCCTTCCAGCACTGCAGAATGTCCCTGTGTCCTCCATTGTCCTCCTCAAGGTCACCAGTTTTCTGACCTTTATCCCTGAAGGTGAGTTTTGCGACTTCTCTGCTTTCTTAAAAGTAGAGTCATCCTGCATCTTATGCTTTTCCTTGTTGATCTGCACAGTTCCCACAGGGCTCCTTGAGGGTAGGAATGTTACAGAAATCAGGTCCAGCTGCTCAGTGCTCCAAAGCCAATACCTGAGAGGCAGGTGTTGGTGGAAAGGAAAGGTTGCTTTATTCCAGAGACCAGCAACCAGGGGAGAAGGCAGACTACTGTCCAAAGGCAAGCTACCCCCACCATCAGTGGGCAAGAGCTCTTATGGGAGGGGCTACATACGGAAGCAGCACAGTCAGCTCTGACAGTCATCTTGAAATTGGTCATCGGTGGTCTGACCAGCATCATCTTGATGGTTATAGGTATGGTTAATCTTCAGTTCCAAGGTCAGCTTGTTCCCATTTCTTTGAGGCCAGTTCCTGGAATTGTGGCAGCTTATGTCATGGCTACAGTCTGGTCATCAAGTAGTTAGCTTCTTGCATCTTGTGGGGGTTTCAGTATCTACAAGACAGCTCATAGGATATGGCTCAATATTATCTGCAGCTCTTGAGGAGGAACTGAAGACAGTTCATGACAGTTTGCTTCCTGACAAAACTATTATTATTTGGTCTTGGACTGCTTTCCTTTGTTTCTATATTTTCTCATCTCTCTGATGAAATTTATTCTTTGGCTAAAGATTTTGTACAGACAAGAGGGAGGTGGAAGACCAGAAGTCAGGGGTAGTCTGTCCTGAGAAGGCCCCATAGGGTCCTTCCCATCTCAGAACTGGGTCTTCATCACCTCAGTCCCTGTCCCCTCCCTCCAGGCCAACACAGAGCAGGGTGCCCAGTGTGTTCCTTCTGTGAAGGCCAGCCTGCCTCTGCACAGCACAGGGTGATGGGAAGAGCACAGGCTGCTTGCATTCAAACCCTGATGCTCCCACTTACCGCTGTGTGACCTTGGGCAAGTTACCTAACCTCTCTGTACCAAACCAGGGAGAATAATAGTAAATACTTGCCTAATATTAATAGGATCATTGTGATAATTAAGTGCATCGATAAAGTTCTTCCCAATGTCTGGGTGTCCCTTGTGGCTCAGCTGGTAAAGAATCCACCTGCAATGCAGGAGACCTGGGTTTCATCCCTGGGTTGGGAAGATCCCCTGGAGAAGGGAAATGGCCTGGAGAATTCCATGGACTGTATAGTCCATGGGGTCACAAAGAGTTGGACACGACTGAGCGACTTTCACTTTTCACTTTCCAAATGTCTGGCCTAATGTGGCTGTTTAAGTGTTTGTTAAATGAAGACATGAAAAAAAGAGAAATTTTCCATCTGAACAGCTGAGGGCAAGGCCCAGCCCTGTTTTTTGACCACCATCTCCTGAGTCAGGAGTCAGCAAATTACAGCCTCCCCACCGCCGGGTCTTGTAGGTAAAGTTTGGCGCGCAGCCACGCCCCTGGTTTGTGTGTTGTCTAGGGCTCCTTCCACACTGCAGGGGCAGAGACGAGTGGGGACAATACAGACCATTTACTCTCTGGCCTTTCCTGGAGTGACCTTACTGACCCTACCCTGAGTCTTCTGAACTCACCATCCACAAGGGTCTGCCACAGCTGCCAAGCAGACTGCTCTGACCTGGAAAAAGTGGCTTCTGTGGATGTCACCCATTTAACTGCCTCAACTGTCCTCTCTGCGAAAACCCCTTGCCTCCCAGGGATTTCCTGGGCTTCTTCATGGTCCTGGAGAGCTCTGGGAGAGGTCAGACCCGGCAGGTTGAAACAAGACTGTCTCACTGAGCATCGGAACAGTCAGGGCCTACATGGTTTGCTCCTTCCTCCCTCTGATCATTCATCACAAGTTTTCTGAGAGGCAACCGTGGGCAGGGCCAACATGCAGCAGTAAAGTGAGAACACAAACAAAAGCATTAACACAAAGGAAAAATTAATGAATTGGACTTCATTAGGAGGCTATTTCATGTAAATTGATGATGTTTCCAACTTTGCTGGTGAGGCACAGGGATTCTGAGTTATTTCAGAAGACAAAGAAGAATTCCTTGGTGGTCCAGTGGTTGGGACTCAGTGCTTTCACTGCCAAGGGCATGGGTTCTACCCCTGGTCGGGGAACTAAGATCCTGCAAGCTGTACGTGCGTGCTACGTCACTTCAGTCGTGTCTGACTCTTTGTGACGCTATACGCTTTGTGACTCCTTTGTGACCCATATGGTCAGGAGTATAGCCCGGCAGGCTCCTCTGTCCATGGGATTCTCCAGGAAAGAGTACTGGAGTGGGTTGCCATGCCCTCCTCCAGGGGATCTTCCCAACCCAGGGATTGAACCCAAGTCTCCTGCATTGGCAGGAGTGGGTTCTTTACCACTAGCACCACCTGGTAAGCTGTGCTTGCAGCCAAAAAAAAAAAAAAAAGGAAAATGAAGAAACAGAGAGAGCCCGCTTGAGAAAATTAACAAGCAGATCCTGGTAAAACCCTGGTTCTGTTACTTACTGGGCCTTTACTGGCATGTGACCCTGGAGAGTTATCTCACTGAGCACACAGGGGCAATTGGACACAGAGGGCAGGAAGGGGTGCCCAGCAGCCACCCGAGCACAGCCCTGGGTGCCATCTGTTCATCCGCCAGCAGAAGACTCGATGAACTCCACCGCCCAGAGGCAGAGACAATCATCTGAAAATGCAGGGAGTCAAAACAACGCAACCTGCAGATGCTTTACTCAAAGCACAAGCCATGCCAAATAGGAATGTTAATTCAAAAGAACAAAAAGAAAAGCTTAACCTTTATGTACTTATTTAGACCTTCCTAGCAATATAAGTCTGCCGTCTACTGGAGAGACAATTGGAGTTTTTATTTAATGTTTATTTTATTTTTATTTATTTATTTTATTTTAATGTTTATGTGTCAGACCTTTATTTTTTATTTATTTATTTTTTAATTTCAATGTTTATTTATGTGTCAGGTCTTAGTTGTGGCATCAGAAGATCTTTGTTGCATCATGTGGGATCTTTCGCTGCAGGACAGGGACTCTCTTGTGGCTCACAGGCTCCGGAGCGCATGGCTCAGTAGTTGTGGTCTATGGGCTTAGTTGCTCCTTGGCATGTAGGATCTTAATTCCCTGGCCAGAGATTGAACCTGTGTCCCCTGCATTGCAAGGCACATTCTTAATCACTGGACCACCAGGGACGTCCCCGACAATGGAAGTTTAATCAGCCTGTGTATCTGGATGTCCTCACCTGGGAAAGAACAACCTAGGGTGGCTGGGTCTTAGCAACTGAAGACCAAGTTGTCAAAACGGAGCAGGTTTCTCTAGAAGTATCAGGATTCAAGGCGAGGGACAAAGATCTTAATAGTTAAAGATTGGTGGCCATTAAAACAAAGAAAACTGCCACAAAAGGTAAAACCACCTATTGTATGGGCTGGTGGTTAGGACTGGAGTTGAACATCCTTCAGATATTAGGCACGTGAATGTGTGGTCACTAGTATGATTATTACCGCTGTTACATAGTGAATGATTTGAATGTCCCATCTAGTCAGTTCTTTTAGCTCTGATAGAACTTCAGTATCATGTAGCTTTTAAACCTGGGGCTTTTGGTCAACTCTAAGCCTGGCCTGATCCTAGGAATTCCTATTGTTGCTACAGGACTTGCTATCAGTCAACAGGACCAAAAAAGAAAAAAAAATCATTTTCAAGAACCTAGAAAGTAGGTGGTATCTTGGCATCAGCCTAGTTTTATTCCCTCTCTGAGCCCAAGGCTGACTGTTGGCGGGGTTCTTGAACTTCAGTCTTCTGTTTTTTAATTCACTTTGCTTTTTCTTAAACACCACCCAGGTTTTCTGCTGGATCCCACGGAAAGAGTGCCCAGCGGTACCCTGTCTCATGCTTGGGACAAGTTGACATGTGTAAGACAGAGCTGCCAGCCCAGGGGCCTCGGGACTGGGGTTAAACCACTCTTGCTTCTTTACCGCTGCCTGGAAAATAAAACCTCTGGGCTGAAGGGTGGCAGGTCCCAGCGGAGGGTGGCGATTCTTGGATCATCTGTGTTTTTCTTGGCTGGAGGCCAGAACCAACATACTCGGGTAACATTTGCAGAGAAAAGTCCTTATGCTTGCTTACTTTGCTTTCTTGCTCTTTCTCGTCAAGATTTAAACAGTGCTGAGCCTGACAATGAGCAGATTTAGGGAAAAACAGCAATAACAACCTGGAAAATGAGCTGGGGAGCCCTGTTGACTGGGGACTGACAGGCTCAGAGGCCCTCCGGAGGTGGTGACTTTTTGACTTTCAGTTGAATCCCTGCTGTGTCCCACTGTCTTTTCCTTTACCTTTCCCATCCTGGGCTCTGGAATTAAGGTCCAGAATTGAGGGCTGTTCTGAGCATGAGGTGAACAGAGATGTGATGTATCCATTTTCTCTGGTGTCCTAAGGAAGAGAAACCTGAATTTAGCCAAGAGGATAATTTTTCTGAGGCTAAGAAAGAAAAATGCCCGTGTGGAACACGTATTCTCAGAGATGTTATATTATGACCTACTATGTGTCCTGTGAGCTTCCCCTGTGGCTCAGATGGTAAAGAATCCGCCTGCAATGTGAGAGACCTGGGTTAAATCCCTGGGTCGGGAAGATCCCCTGGAGGAGAGCACAGCAACCCACTCCAGTATTCTTGCCTGGAGAATCCTGGACAGAGAAGCCTGGTGGGCTATAGTCTATGGGGTCACGGAGAGTCGGACACGACTTAGCCACTGAGCATGCAGCACACATGTGTCCTGCACTGTTCTAGAAATTACCTAAAATGAATCAAACCATGGAACTTAAGCTAATTGCAGAGCCTCTGAACAGAGGTGATATGGAGGTCTAGGGTATTATTTAATCCTATCACGCCACTGTCGATAATTATATTTACTTTTATTCATGATTAATTAGACAGCAATATCACTTGTGCGTCTTTTCTTGCAGTGAGATGGGGAAAACACAAGGTGAGCCTGAAGCATAAATTTTTTTTTAAACTGGGGTATACGCGATTTACAATATTTTGTAAGTTTCAGCTATACAACATATTGATTCACAATTTTTAAAGGTTATACTCCATTTACAGTTATTATAAAATATTGGCTGTAATCTCTGTGATGTACAATGTATCCTTGTACCTATTTATTTAATATATAGTAGTTTGTATCTTTTAATCCCTTATCCCTATTTTGCCGCTTCCTCCTTCATTTCCCCCTCCAGTAACCACTAATTTATTCTCTATGTCTGTGAGTCTGTTTCTTTTTTGCTATATTCACTATCTTGTTTTATTTTTTAGATTCCGCATTTTTTTAAAATGTTATTTTATTTTTAAACTTTACATAATTGTATTAGTTTTGCCAAATATCAAAATGAATCCGCCACAGGTATACATGTGTTCCCATCCTGAACCCTCCTCCCTCCTCCCTCCCCATACCATCCCTCTGGGTCGTCCCAGTGCACTAGCCCCAAGCATCCAGTATCGTGCATCGAACCTGGACTGGCAGCTCGTAAGTATTTATTTGGCTGCACCAGATCTTTATTTCTTTATTTGGCTGCACACAGTTGTGGTGTGTGAGACTTTTTAATTGAGGCCTTCAAACTCTTAGTTGTGGGCATGTTTGGTTCCTCAACCAGGGATCAAACCCTGGCCCCCTGCAGTGGAAACACAGGGTCTTAGCCACTGGACCACCAGTGAAGTCCCCTAGACTCAACATTTAAGTGATATCATGTAGTATTTCTTTCTCTTATTTCACTAAGCATAATACCCTGAAAGTTCAACCATATTGCTACAAAGGGCAAAATGTCACTCTTTTTTAAGGCTGAGTAATATTCCATTGTATATATGTGTCAAATCTCCTTTATCCACTCCTCTGTTCATGGTCACTTAGGTAGTTTCTATATCTTGGCTGTTGTAAATAGTGCTGCTATGAAGAGTCTGAAGCATCCTGTCAGACCAGTAAGGGAGGAAGTACTTGAAAAGAATGGGGATGTGGCAGATGGTTCAGAAACATGACAGAGCTTCTAATGGCCAAAGCTGGAGCAATCAATGGAAACAATAAAATAAATAACAATGTTGAATTATAACCCAATAAAATAAATATCCATAAGCACATATTGATATAAGTAAATAAAGTTTTCAAAATTAACAAGTAAATAAGGGAGAAAGGCCAGCTCTTCCTTATAAAAGATTTCTAATTAATAAATGTAGAAAGAAAGAGGGGAACAGAAATCTCCTGGAGAAAATCAATCTAATAGTTCTCAGATCCACAAATGAATGTTCAAGTTGTCAGCAAAAGTTTGTGGAAAAACAAGATATTTGCAGTCTCAAGTATCCCCACCCACAAGATATTTATTAATTACAAAGAGGAAAACAGTAATCTTATGGTCAGGAGACAGCACCATAACCAAGTGATCAAAGGCAATACCACTGTAAAAAGATGTCAACATGCTGCTCCCCTGATAGGTACATGAAGTGAGACAAACCCAAATGGAGGGTGTCCTGCTAAATAAGTGGCCAGTGCTTTTCAGTAATGCCCAAGTCATGAAAGATAAGGGAAGATAGGGAAAGTCACAGATCTAAGGAGATTAAGGATATATGACAGCCAAAAGCAGATGTGGGAAAACTGGTCAAGTCCAAATAAAGTCTGCAGATGGATTAATAGTACTGTACCCATGACTATTTCTTAACTTTTATATGATTATGCTAGATAGTAACATTAGGGGAATCTGGGTAAAGGGTCAGTAACCAACTTTTCTCTAAGTCGAAAAATATTTTTAAAGGACAGAATACATTTGAAAGTAGGTCTATTTTATGTTTAATAGGAAGAGAGTTACCTTTAGGTTCAGAACAGTCTGGTTTTACAAAGCACCTGCTTATCATGGACTTAGGGTCATCAAGAGTTGCAAACATGTGTATCTAAGGAGAAAGAGCCAAAAACCAGCTGTCAGGGTAGCTGAGACCTTCCTTCTTGCTTGGACACTTCAGTTTAGTTCAGTTCAGTCACTCAGTCATGTCTGACTCTTTGCAACCCCCATGAACTGCAGCACGCCAGGGCTCCCTGTCCATCACCAACTCCCAGAGTCCACCCAAACCCAAGTCCATTGAGTCGGTGATGCCATCCAACCATCTCATCCTCTGTCAGCCCCTTCTCCTCCTGCCCTCAATCTTTCCCAGCATCAGGGTCTTTTCAAGTGAGTCAGCCCTTCACATCAGGTGACCAAAGTATTGGAGTTTCAGCTTCAACATCAGTCCTTCCAGTGAATACCCAGGACTGATCTCCTTTAGAATGGACTGGTTGGATCTCCTTGCTGTCCAAGGGACTCTCAAGAGTCTTCTCTAACACCACAGTTCAAAAGCATCAATTCTTCAGCGCTCAGCTTTCTTTATAGTCCAACTAACATCCATACATGACTACTGGAAAAACCATAGCCTTGACTAGATGGACCTTTGTTGGCAAAGTAATGTCTCTGCTTTTTAATATGCTGTCTAGGTTGGTCATAACTTTCCTTCCAAGGAGTAAGCGTCTTTTAATTTCATGGCTGCTGACTCAGTATTTCCAGGTCATTCTCATTTTCCAGATTTGTAATGAATCTGTGGCACATAAGTATGACAAATAATCACAGTTCTTTGCATCGGGTCATACGGCTTGTACCAAACATTATTCTTTGAAAAAAGAAAAAAGGCAATACAGAAACCATTTGGTGTGCATTTTGTTTATCTGAAATCAGACATCACATTGACCCTATAACTTCTGGCCTCACAGTGGTGCATCGAAGTCCTCAGACTACATACAGATAGACCACATCCCTCAACACAGCTGGTTACAGGGACACAACTGATAGAAAGAAAAATAGAGAACAAGGGAGTTTTCCCTAGTAACTAAACAGTTAGGACTTTCTGAGAGAAAAATTCAAATTCCAAGTAACCAGAAAGTTTCACAGGTCATGTGGTTATGAATATCACTGTAGTCAACAATTAACAGAAAATTTGTATGGTGCCTTTTGTATTGTATCAACTGAAAAGAGTGGATTACTCCCCTTATCTTTTGTAAGCTTTTCAAAGAAACACTTTTTTTTTTTTTTAAGGAAATTGTATTTTTAACAAAGGTGCTATGTATTCTCTCTTGGTCTGTGAAAAACAACATTGGTCAAGTAGGGGAAAATTGGCCCCAGGCAGAAACACCATGAACAGTTGTACACGTTGTGCACTGCAAAAATGGCACCCCAGTGAAGGGCTAGTGGGCCTGAAACCCGTCCTTCTTTCTGCCCTCCAGGCTGCATGACTGAGAGTCATATCCGCCCAGAGGAGTGGTTGCCTTATTCTAATTACACAAAGGCGCTGAGTAGGCTGATGTTGACTTTAGCAGTAGGTGTGGTGTGACCAGTGTGGGAAGTAGATTGGGAATTGTGAGTTTGGTGTGGCAGAAGGGATTTTGATGATCTATGACTGATGAAAACACTTTACTATTTTATGGCAAATGTTTCTTTCTAAATCCAGAGTTTTTATTGAAAGAGTAAGGCTCTCTGTTGGGCTTCTTTAGTGACTCAGTGGTAAAGAACCCGCCTGCCAATGCAGGAAATGCGGGTTCATTCCCTGGGCAGGAAGATTCCCCTGGAGAAGAAAATGGCAGCCCACTCAAGTATTCTTGCCTGGGAAATCCCATGGATGGAAGTGCCTGGTGGGCTACAGTCCATAGGATCACAAGAGAGTTGGTGACATGACTTAGTGCCTAAACAAGGCTCTCTGCCATCCCAGAAACCCAGCATGTTCCTCACATGTCATTCAGAAATTTCCTATATACACATTTGTATGCACATAAATTTGTATAATTGGAAGCTTATTATTACATCCTTTGCTTTCTAAAAACATTAAATAATATTCTTTTATTAATCTGATAAAATATATATAATATAAAATTTGCCATTTTAACCATTTTTAAGTGTACAATTCAGTGACCTTAAGTATATTCATTATTGTACAGCCATACTATTTTTATGTTCAGAATTCTTTCATTGCCCCAAACTGAAATCTATTCCCAGTACACAATAACTCCCTATACCCCTCTGCCCCCAGCCCATGGTGATTGCCATTCTACTTTCTGTCTCTATGAATTTGACTATTTCAGATACCTCATGTAAGTGAAATCATACAATATTTGTCCTTTTGTATCTTTATTTCACATCAAATAATGTCTTCAAGTTCCATTCAAATAATGTCATTTATGTGGTAGTGTATATTAGAATGTCATTTCTTTTTCAGGCTGAATAATATTTCAGTGTATGTGTGTGAGTGAGTGTATTTCATATCTTGTTTATCCATTCATCTGTCAATGGATACTTGGGTTGCTTCAGCCTTTTTGGCTACTGTGGATAATATTGCTACAAACATGGATGTACAAATCTCTCTTCAAGAAACCCTGCTTTTTTATAGACCCTGTATATAAACCCAAAAGTGGAATTGATGGATCACATAATAGTCTTATTTTTTAGTTTTCAAGGACTCACCAAGCTGTTTTCCAGAACAGTTGCACCAATTTACATTTCCACCAACAGTGAATAGGTGTTCCAATCCCTTCACATCCTTGCCAACACTTGTTCTTTTCTGGGTTTTTGAAAATAGCCATCCTTATTGCTGTAAGGTTGTATATCACTGTATTTTTGATTTGCATTTCCTTAATGATGAGTGACATTTGAGCATTGTTTCATGTGTTTATTGATCATCTGTGTATAGTTGAATGTTTTCCCTGCACCATTTGTTGAAAAGACTGTCCTTTCCCCATCAATAGTGTTAGTCCCCTCATCAAAAATCATTTGACCCTGTATGTGAGATTTATTTCCAAGCTCTCTATTCTGTTCCAGTGGTCTGTATGTCTGTCTTTATGCCAGTACCATACTGAAAGTATGAATCCTCCAACTTTGTTTTTTTTTTTAAGATTGTTTTAGCTATTTGCAGTCTCTTGAGAGTCTATATGAATTTAAGAATGAATTTTTCTATTTCTGCAAAAATATCTTTGAGGTTTTGATAGGGAGTTGGTGATGGACAGGGAGGCCTGGTGTGCTGCGATTCATGGGGTCGCAAAGAGTCGGACACGACTGAGCGACTGATCTGATGTGATCTGATACTTGACTCTATAGATCAGTTTGGGTAATAGTAACATCTTGATGATATTAAGTCTTCCAATCCATGAACACAAAATACCTTTCATTTATTTGTGTCCTTAGTTTCTTTTAGCAATGTTTTATACTTTTCAGTATGTAAGTCTTTCACCTCCTTGGTTAAATTAATTCCTAAGTATTTCATTCTTTTTGTGCTACTGTAAATGAGATTATTTTCTTAATTTCCTTTTCACTCTGTTCATTGTTAGTATATAGAAACACAACTGATATTTGTGTGTTGATTGCATATCCTGCAGTCGATGGAGTCACAAGGAGTCGGACACAACCAAGCGACTTAACTGAACTGACTACCTCTTACTTTTTAAAACATATGCCTTGGGGCTTTTTCACACAATAAATATTTGGACATGCCTCGTCATACTCTGGATAGCATTTCATTGTGTGGATATCCTAGTTTGGTTCAGTTCAGTCGCTCAGTCGTGTCCGACTCTGTGACCCCATGAACCACAGCACGCCAGGGTTCCCTGTCCATCACCGACTCCCAGAGTCCACCCAAACCCATGTCCATTGAGTCGGTGATGGATATCCTAGACCTGAGACCAAAGACATCTGTTTTCATATTTGACTGAGCATAGTTTTAAAGAAGTGCCTACATAATAAACTCTGTGCTGCTTCTTGGCCCCGGAAGTCTAAAATACTATCTGGCCCTTTAAGAAACAGCTTGTCAGTCCCCATTCTAGAGCACACTTGGCCAGGCTCTTACTGAAAGGCCAGTTGAATTGTTTCCAGTTTAGTGCTATTAAAAACAATTTTCAGTTATGGAATTCTGCCCTCAGAATCTGTAGAGGAAGAAGTGCCGGATGCAGAGGTACACGCGTCCAGTTTTTGACACTGAACACCAAAGGGCCTTGGAGAACACAGAGTCCTTGGCCTCTCACCAGCACCGCCTCTGGTGGTGTCCAAAGCCTGCGTCCAACGTGGATTATCTGTCATTTCAATTTTTATTGTCTGGTTGGGATTTCCATTGCTTTTATTGTGAATTAGGTCGAGCACCTTTTTATATATAAACTACCTGCTCTTGTCTTTTGTTCACTCTTCTTTTGGATGTTGGATTACGGATATTAACCAGCTCTTTCTGATTTTTAAATAACAGTTGTTCTTTCAGTAGTAAGGCAGTTAGGCCTTTATTGTTTTAGTAGCAAATGTTTTTTCCAAGTCTGTCATTTCAAAACACTTTTAGAAATAACTATTTTTCCCTAAATAAACTTTTTTCCTTAGAAAATTAATCTACTGTAAAAAAATATAGTTAATGTACAGTATTATATGTTGCTGCTGCTGCTGCTGCTGCTAAGTCGCTTCAGTCGTGTCCGACTCTGTGCGACCCCATAGATGGCAGCCCACCAGGCTCCCCGGTCCCTGGGATTCTCCAGGCAAGAACACTGGAGTGTGTTGCCATTTCTTTCTCCAATGCATGAAAATGAAAAGTGAAAGTGAAGTCGGTCAGTTGGGTCCGACCCTCAGCAACCCCATGGACTGCAGCCCACCAGGCTCCTCCGTCCATGGGATTTTCCAGGCAAGAGTACTGGAGTGGGGTACCATTGCCTTCTCTGGTATTATATGTTACAGGTACACAATATAGTGAATCACAATTTTTAAAGGTTATACTCCATTTATAGATATTATAAAATATTGACTGTAGTCTGCATACTGTACAATATATTCTTATAGCTTATTTTATACATAATAGTTTGTACCTCTTAATCGTCTATAAAAACTTTATGGGTATGAAAATGTAGCAGCCTTTTCCTTTATGGCTTTTGGGTTTTATGTCTTATTTAGAAAAATCTTCCCTATTTGGAGATGATTTAAAAAAAAAAAAACAACAACCCTCAAGCTTCTTTCCGTGCTTTTATGTTCTTAAAGTACTTTTCTCCATCTGGAATTTTCTTCAGTGTAAGGAGCACGCCATGGCTCCAGCTGGCACTCAGCTGTCCTAGAGTCATTTATTGAATAATCTACCTTTTGTTCATTGCTTTGAAATGTCATCTTTCCATACGTGTTGGGGTCTATTTCTGGACTCTTATTTGTCCCATTGATCTCACTGTACATTCATATGCTGTTTCAAGCACCTTTAAGTAAGTGTAGTTTTATGTGTGCTTAGTCACTCAGTCATGTCTGACTCTTTGCGACCCCCTGGACTGTAGCCCGCCAGGCTCCTCTGTCCATGGAATTCTCCAGGCAAGAACACTGGAGTGGGGTTGC
The DNA here is from genome assembly GCF_027580195.1 of Bos mutus. Classification (NCBI taxonomy): domain Eukaryota; kingdom Metazoa; phylum Chordata; class Mammalia; order Artiodactyla; family Bovidae; genus Bos; species Bos mutus. The sequence continues at coordinate 23,350,676 of NC_091629.1, forward strand.
CATTCCCTTCTTCAGGGGATCTTCCCAAGCCAGGGATCGAACCCAAGTCTCCCACATTGCAGGCAGATTCTTTACCAACTGAGCCACCAGGGAAGCCCAAGAATACTGGAATGAGTAGCCTATCCCTTCTCCAGGGGATCTTCCCGACCCAGGAATCAAACTGGGGTCTCCTGCATTGCAGGCAGATTCTTTACCAGCTGAGCTACCAGGGAAGCCCTAGTTATTATTATTTAAAAGGGCAGTCTCACCTATTAGCCTTCTTTTATAGAGTTTTCTTGGCTAGTTTTGCATGATATGAACTTTATTTTTTTAATGTCTAAATTTTTTCATATTTTCTTTGTGTAAATCTTATACTTCTACTTATTTATTTTTTTTTGGCTGCACTGGGTCTTCTTTGCTTTGTGCAAGCTTTCTCCAGTTGTGGCGAGTGGGGGCTGCTCTAGTTGCCGTGTGCTGGCTTCTCACTGAGGTGGCTTCTTGGGTTGCAGAGCACGGGTTTTATGCACACAGGCTTCAGTAGCTGCAGGCACATGGGCTTATTTGCTCCACAGCCTGTGGGATCTTCCTGGACCAGGGACTGAACTCATGTCCCCTGCACAGGCAGGTGGATTTTTAATAACTCTACCACCAGGGAAGTCCTCATATGAACTTTAGAATCAGCTTGTCTAATTAAGAAATAGATATTTTTTATTGAGATTGCATTAAATTTTTAGATAAGTATGGCAACCCACTCCAGGATTCTTACCTGGGGAATCCTATGGACAGAGGATGCGTAACAGTCCATAGGGTCACAAACAGTTGGACATGACTGAAGTGACTGGGCACAGGGAGGAAAAAGCATAATGTCAGTTCTTGTTATTAAAAAACTGGGTGTATTTTGCTATTTGCTCAATATTTTTTAAGTTTTACTGGAGCTATAAAGTTTTGATTCATTTAAATTCATCTTAATTGAGTTTATTCCTAGATATTCTGTCTTTTGTGGGCATTGCAAGTGAATTTTCCTTCTGTTATATTTTCTAACAGGTTCCTTGCACATCAGAAAGCCATTGCTTATTGAATGTTAAATTTGTAACTAGTCACATTACTGGATTTTCTTTTTATTTCTATTCATTTTTCAGTTGAATCTCCCAGATACACAATTGTATCACCCACAAGTAGCGATTCTTTCACCTAAAATTTAACTTATACAGTTACTTTTACTGTAAGATTTCATTACAGGGCCATGTAAGGGTTTTCCAATTTGTTGTCTTTGAAGGCTGAGTCTACAGCTGGGACAGGCAGGGTCCAGGTACTCTGCTTTCCACCCTGGGAACCCGTGGAGGAGTCCCCTGAGCATAAAACTTAACAGAGAGGAGCTCTAAGCAGAGGGTCATACCTGGAGGTGAGAAAACCACTGGGCATCTCCCAAAATGACCTTCCTCTCTGTACCCTTGAGCAACATTTTCCATATCTCTGTTGAAATGAAGATGGTTCAGATCACTCAAGTCATACCAGGCTTCAACTGAGTGATTCAAATACTGAGATTCTTTCAATATTGAAGGCATGTTCCCGGCTTTTAAAGCTACTAATCCCAGGCAGGAGTAAATTGGCACAGTTACCTTGGAAACCTGTTTGGCATCATTTCCTAAGTCTTAAATCACCTCTAGCCTCTGATCCAGCAGTTTCATTCCTAAGTTTTTATGCTCAAGACAAATGAAATGCTCACACCTAGAGTCAATTAATCTATGACAAAGGAGGAAAGGATACACAATAGAGAAAATACAGTCTGTTCAGCAAAGCTGGGAAAGCTGGACAGCCTCATGTAAGTCAGTGACGTTAGAACCCACTCACACCATATACAAAAATAAATTCAAAGTGACTTAAAGACTTAAACATAAGACACGACACCATAAAACTCCTAGAAGAGATCATAGGCAAAATGCTCTCTGACATAAATCGCAACAGTGTCTTCTTAGGTCAAATCCCCCAAGGCAACAGAAATAAAACAAAAATAAACAAACGGGACCTAATCAGAATTTACAAGCTTCTGCACAGCAGAGGAAGTAATAAACAAAAGGAAAAGACCACCTACAGAATGGGAGAAAATATTTGCAAACAGTGTGACCAACAAGGACTTAATCTCCAAAATACAAACAACTCATACAACCCAGCAAAAAAAAAGCAAACAACCCAATCGAAAAATGGGGAGAAGACCTAAATAGGCAATTCTCCAAAGAAGAAATACAGAAAGTCAACAAGCAAGTGAAAAGATGCTCAACATCACTAATTATTAGAGAAATGCAAACCAAAACCACAATGAGGTATCACCTCACACTGGTTAGAATAGCCATCATTAAAAATTCTACAAATAATTAATACTGAGAGGGTATAGAGAAAAGGGAACCCTCCTACACTGATGGTGGGAATGTAAATTCATGCAGCACTATGGAGAACAGTATACAGGTTGCTCAGAAACCTAAAAATAGAACTACCTTATGACCCAGCAATCCCACTCCTGAGCATATATCCAGAGAAAACTGTAATTCAAAAAAAATACATGCACCCCAGTGTTCATAGCAGCACTCTTCACAATAGACAAGACATGGAAACAACGTGAATGTCCATTGACAGATGAGTGGATAAAGATGTGGTACATGTATACAGTGGAATACTACTTAGCCATAAAAAGTGAGATGTCATTTAAAATAACATGGATGGACTTAGCGATTATCATACTGAGTAAAGCAAGTCAGAGAAAGACAAATACAATCACTTATATGTGGAATCTAAAATATGACCCAAATGAACATATCCAAAAAATAGAAACACACTCACTGACATGGAGAACAGACTTGTGGTTGCCAAGGGGAGGGGTGGTGGGGGACAGATGGGCTGGGAGTTTGGGATTAGCAGATACAAGCTATTACATACAGAATGGATAAACAATAAGGTCCTACTGTACAGCACATAGAAATATAGTCAATATCCTGTAACAAACCATAATGGAAAAGAAGGCACATATGCATGTAACTGAATCACTTTGCTGTACAGCAGAAATTAACCCAATTATAAATCTACTATACTTAAATAAAAAGTAAGAAGAGCGAGAAGTGAGCATACAGAGTCTCCAGTGTCACAGGCAGGAACATTTTCAGTATTTCTGCTGGCTCCATCTTCCAATCAAAACCAACTCAAATGTCCATCAGCAGAAGGACAGATAAACTGTGATCTATTCACTCAACATAATCCTTCTTAGCAGTGAAAATGCCTGGCAGAGACATTCACTATGATAATGACCATATTCCTGCTACACTCACAGCGTGACTGGTTCCACAGACGTGAAATGAGCCCAGAAGCCAGACCTGGCAGAGGGCACACTGCGGGTTTCTACTATGAACTACTTTTGTGTATCTTCAAAATTCTCCATAATAAAGGTTTTATTTTTTCAAGCTCCCCTGAAAGAAAAAGGTAAAGAAACATGTAAAGCCATTTAGAAAAATTTCCATCAAAATTGCTAAAATTAAGTCTGACAGTTGAAGAAGAAAAAATGGAAGGAAAACAGTAAAGCATTTTACAAAAACGTTAACCCAAAATATTATTTAAGAAGTTTTTGCTGTATGGAGGAGTGGGGTGGCATCGTCTGTGACCTGAATCGGGCAGCCTGGAAGAACTGGCCATGCTTATTCACTCACTGTGGGTGGGCCACAGGGACCAACCTCTAGGGCAGAGGGACAGTGTGCCCTGCATCTGCCACTCACCTGTGCCCACACTGCTCAGCTCTCCTGGTTCTAGACCAGCATCCACTTCAGTGTGTCATGAGGAATTAGAATCACGAACACAGGTGCTCTCACTTCTTGCAGGAAACCAAAAGCCATTGAGTGTAGGGGGGCAGATTTGCTTTTGGAATGATACTCTGAGTAGGCAGGGCGAGCAGATGGCAGTTCACTTAGAGAAGCACACAGAGCCCTGAGGTTGGAGTGGTTGGAAGATTAGTTTCACATGATGACTGGCAGCACAGCCCCTGGAGCCAAAGCCTGAATACCTGTCTATGCCTCGAATCCCTGAATTCAGTATGATCTCAAAGACCAGGGGGACAGAATATGTGGGAAGGTTTAGCAGCCTACTTGGCCTGAAGGATACTTAATGCTGGTACTCAATGAACCTGCTTTCTATTATTACAATCATAATAGATCTGCCCCTTTGTTCTGATATGGGCTTCCCTTGTGGTCACCTGGTAAAGAGTCTGCCTGCAATGCGGGAGATCTGGGTTTGATCCCTGGGTTGGGAAGATCCCTGGAGAAGGGAAAGGCTACCCACTCCAGTATTCTGGCCTGGAGAATCCCATGGACGTACAGTCCACGGGGTCACATAGAGTCAGACATGACTGAGCGACTTTCAATTTCACCTTTGTTCTGATGTGCCATGGGCCCCTTAAGGATTTCTGGGGCCAGCCCACATTTGCAGAATGACCAGACTCCACTATGGGTAGCTTGAGGATCTTTTTGCTAAAGCTTTCATTGATTCAGGCTGCACCTAATCAACTTAGGTAGGCACTCGGAGTTTTTAAATAGCCAAACAGACCTTTAATAACACTTTTGTAGATCACATCCAGGGTCATGTGCCACTGTGACACAAACCTCCATTTGCTCTCCTGTGAAATGGGTGCACATCCTCCAGGTGCTAGGAAGGAGCAGCCTGTGGTTAACAGGAATAGATCCTTGCATAAGGGTAAGACTTAGAGGTCCCAGGAAGATGGCCCCGGGTGATTCCTCTCCTCTCTGGGTTTGCCCCAGACTCTCCTGCTCCTGACTTCCTCGGTGAATCAGCCGGGCGATTCACCAGGTTCAGTCTGGGAGCAGGCGTGAAGGGTCCTGCCCGTCTTCTCAGACACACAAGATCGCAGATTTTCTTCTCTCGGTCTTGGTGTCTGCCACAGATCCCGGGTACAGGCTGTAGACCGTGGGAGAATGGATTCCCGCCATCCCCGCCTTCTCCCCATGGGGCACAGGGCAGGCATTCATCACCGAGAACACCCTCTGCGCGTTTGTTCAGTGGGTGTAGCAGTAGACACGTTTCGCCCCAGCAACTTCTTTAGTATTGTCACTCTCATCTCAAGAAAGTCTCATCAAGCTGTTCCATTTACTCCAAAGCAGCGAAACGAAACGCTGCTGTGACCAGGGCTCGGCCTGCTCTTGATTTCAAAAGGCCTTGGGCGGCCCCTCCCGAGATCGTCTGGGCTCAGGATGTCCCTCCATGGTCATGCCCAGATTCTTGATGGATTTATTAAGTTTCATGGGAGAAAGCTTTTCTCTGTTGTTTGTTTAGCAAATCCTCCTGTTGGGAGATGATTGTAAGAAGCACAGGGAGAAGAAATCCAGTCACCTGTGGTCTCCAGAGGCCCCAGGGGCCAGGTGGGGAAAACGCGGATTGGACTGGGGTGAGACGTTTGCCTAAAGGTCTGCACTCGTTGAGGGCAACGCTGACCACCCCTCAGGGAGTCTCAGGCACCCGTGCCGCCAGGTCAGGCAGCAGGGAGGGAGTAGTGGTGGGGACCAGGCTGACCAGGAGAGCCTTGCTCCTTCCAGAGGGAGTCCCCACCTCACCTCAGGCCTGCCTGCCTTGTGGCAATGAATACCAGCTTCATGTTGGACACTTTTTTTTTAATTGAAAAGACATTCAACATCAGTCATCATTAGGGAAATGAAAGTCAAACGACAGTGAGATACCAGCTCATCCCCAATAGGATGGGTTATTATTTAAAAGATAATAAAACAAAGAAAATAAGTCTTGGTGAAAATGTAGACGGGCTGGAAATCTTGTACACTGTTGATGGGAATGCCGCAAAGTACAGCTGCTAGGTTTATTAAGGATAGAATTATCCTATGATACAGCAGTTCCATTTCTGGATGTATGATTTGAAACAGTGTCTCAAAGAGGTGTTTGTACACTCATGCTCATAGCAGAATTATTCACAATAGCTAAAATGTGGAAGTACCCCCGCTGTCCGTTGATGGATGAATGAATGAATAAAGTGTGGTATATTCACATGATGGAAATCTATTCAACCTTAAAAAGGTAGGATATTCTGACACATACTACAACATGGACCTAACATAGAACATCATTGACGTTATGATACAGGAAATAAGACAGTCACAACCAGGCAAATAGCATTGTCATTGTTTAGTCGCCAAGTCATATCTGACTCTTTTGTGACCCTGTGGACTGTCTCAGGCAAGAATATTGGAGTGGGTTGCCATTTCCTCCTCCAGGGGATCTTCGCAACCCACGGATCCAACCCGCCTCTCCTGCATTGGCAGGTAGATTCTTTACCACTGAGTCACCAAGGAAGCCCACAAATCATTCCATTGAACAAGGTACTTAAAATCATAAAATTTATAGAAATTCAGTAGAAAGTAGAACTGTGGTTCTACTTTCTGTAGTTCTACTGTGGTTGCCAGGGGCTGGGGGAGTGGCGAATGGGGAGTTAGTGTTTAATGGGGACAGGGTCTTGTAAGAGGAAAAGAGTTTGGGAGACAGATAGTGGAGATGGCTAAACAACAGTGTGAGTATACTTAATGCCATTGAACTGTACACTTAAAAGTAGTTAAGAAGGTACATTTTATGTGTATTTTCCCACAATAAAAAGCAAATTGGAAATAAACTTTAAGTATAGCCCACACCAAGGAAGACTTGTCTTTGGACCATTGGAGCCTGAGGCTGCTGGCTTGTCCCCTCTGCTGTGGGCGACGAGCTCCCACAGCAGCCCGGGCACCAAGTCCACTGTCCTCCTGGCCCAGCTGGGTGCCGTCTCCGGAACTGGGCGCACCTGGGTTTGAATCCTGGCTCTGCTTCTCACAGTTGTGAGATGCTGGGAGACTTCTAAGCAGGGGTCAAGGGTTACAGAAGCAGCTTTGTCTCTGTGTTTGTCCCCTACCTGAAGGTGCCTGGAGGTTCTGACCCCACATGCCTCAGCCCAGGAAACCTGGGTGATGGCAGAGGTGAGTTCAGCTCCTGCCCACGTGAACTGGTACCTGCACGCTGACCTCAGATGGTGTTTTAGAATCCCAGGCTCTCTTGGAATCTGTGCTTAACAGTTTAAGGGGAGGGCAGGTGTGCACGTGGGCCGAGCTCAACCCTGTGAAGAAAGCGGGGAGGGTGCATTAGCAAAACAAGTTTTACATAATTTCCCCTCACAGTTTCCCTGTAGAAATTGTAAGTTTTATTATTTCCTGTTTTCTTTAAGGAATTCCAGTGGACTTGTCTTTCCTGATGGCATAACATTTAGTAAAAGTAAATTAGAATGTTTTTGATAAAAGTAAATGTATGAGTTATATTCTTAAATTATGCCATCTTTTCTTGGACATTTACTGAGGATTTGAAAACAAATAAGTTGTTCAGGGCCCTGTCCTCAAGGAGCTTACATTCCAGAAAAGAGACAGAAAATTAAAGTACTTTTGTAGCTTCTGTGCAAGGGCGTACTAGGGGTCGGTGAGTGACTGGCTGGAGGGGAGAGGTCAGGGGACATGTCCTGGTGGATGGGAAGCCCGAGCTGACAGTCTCGGGGACCAGGACTGGGCCAGAGAGTCATGGGGAGGGAAATGGAGAAACACAGGAACAGAGTTCTCAGGCCTGTGATGGAAAACCTCAGATTAGGGCCTGGTATTAAGTGCACATATAGTGAAGCCACAGAGCCTCAAATGCCTGGGCCCCAGCCTCTCCTAGCCACCCTGCTCCCCAGGAGGAAGGCCCCCACCTAAACAACGCTCCTTGTCAAGAGGGACCAGCACGGATCCTGCTTATTTCTGAGAAGAGGGTGTCAGCCTGTGGCATTGTTCAGACAAGCCAGCCACATCCTCCAGCATGAGCCCGAGGTCACCCCGCCCCTCGATACCACCAAGCCCACCTCCACGAGCAATAGGCTGTTGGGGCCTCCCTGGTGACTCAGTGGTGAAGAATCCGCCTTCCAGTGCAGGAGACATGGTTCAATCCCTGATCCGGGAAGATCTCACGTGCTATGGAGCAACTCAGCCCATGCACCACAACCACTGAGCCTGTGCTCTAGAGCCGGGGAGCCACAACTTCTGAGACCACGTGCCACCACTACCGAAGTCCGTATGCCCGGGAACCTGTGCTCCATGACAAGAGAAGCCTCCGCAATGAGATGCTCGTGTACTACAACTAGAGAGCAGCCCCTTCTCTCAGCAACAAAGACTCTGTGCAGCCATAAATAAATAAAACATTGAAACAGGCTGTTCGCTCTGCCTCCAGTGCAGTCCCCCTGGGGTCCTCCCCCAGCTGTGAGCACAGGTGCGGGTCTCACCCATTCATCGAGTGTCAGTGTCCTCGGCCATCCCCATAACCTAGGACGGGAATCCCTTCCTCACCAGCAGGATGAAGAGACAGTTAAGCAATGCTCAGAACGATGTGTATGGAGGGCTATACATGACAGTTGTTGGGGGATTCCATGAAGCAGGAGCAGTGGATAGCTGCTCAGGAAGTGGGCAGAGGCCAGTTTATGACCGTTTTGGTGCCTTTAACCAGGCCGTGCAGACCTTAGTGGCAGGTGCCACTGGAGCTTGCCCAGCAGGGAGGAGGACTGACCCTATCTGAGTGGTAAATGGATGACTCTGGGCAGCGTGTGGGCTGGGTTTGGAGGGGCTGAGGCTTGAGGTCAAGCAAGTCTGATTGGGAGCCACTCTGGACATTCAGGTAAGAGAATGAGGACCTCCACCAGGACTGGGGTGTGGCGGGGAGAGGAGGCTTTGGGAAGGGTTTTGATGTAGGAAATGTAGTCAATTTGCCTCACTTGATCCAAAGGCAGCAGGTGTGTGTCGAATCCACTGGTGAGTGGGTGTTAAAGGGGCTTTGGCTGGAGCCCAGCAGACCACAGAGACTGTGCAGGTTAGCTCTTCCCTGGGGTGGCTGGCTTGAGGATGTGTGGGAGCCAGGGGCCCACCTTGCACTTCACTGGCCCAGGACAGCAGGGAAATTTGTAGGAGGTCACCAGGAGAGCTGAGACAAAGATATGGCCCCCAGGTAATGGTTTTGAACATAACCCCAAAAGACGACGTGATCTCGTGCTCAAGCGCTGACTCAGGCTGGGTGTGCAGAATTCTGAAAAGGCAAACACCATGTCTCTCTCCATTCTCCCATGTGAGATAGGAGTTGGAAGAAAAAACCTCTCATTTCTTCCCTTTGGGTATGATTAACCTTCAGCATGTTGACTCAAGTATGAATTAACCAACAGATCCAAATTTAGGTGTTTTATTCCCCCCAAGTTTAGGGAGTGTTTCCATGGTCCTTTGGACTATGACTTCAAGAGAAAATGCAGAAAGATGAGAAACTGAGTGAATGAAATACTAAAGAGTTGGATGGTTGTGGTTCTCAACCCTGGCTGCATGCTAGAAATATCTGGGGAGATTTTTTAAAAATAGTTAAACCCAGGTCCTCACCCAGAGGTTGTGATACAATCAGAGGGACAGAGCCCTGGCATCTGTATTTATGTTACCACCCCCAGAAAGATTTGTAGAAGGGGTGCCTGCCAGGTTGTTAGCCCAGGAACTGGTGAAAGAGAAAATACCGTTGTGGGTCCAGCAGGCAACGTGTTATATTAAAGGACTTCCACAGTCACTAGTTTTCATGACCGTGTTTCACTCTCATATCATACTAAACCAGTGCTCAAAACCCTTACTCATTAAATGGTTCTCAGACCAAGCATTTAAGATTTAAGCATGGGAGGGACTTCCCTGGCGGTCCAATGGTTGAGACTTTGCCTTCCAATGCAAGGGGTGCAGGTTCAATCAGGTCGGGGGGCTGACATCCACATGCCTCATGGCCAAAAAATCACAACATAAAACAGGAATGATATTGTAATGATAATGTAATGATATTGTAATGTATATTGAATGATATTGTAATGATAATGATAATGTATTCAATAAAGACTTTTTAAATGGTCCACATCAGAAAAATCTTTTAAAAATTATAAAATTCTGTTTTAAACAAAGATTTAAGTATGTGAAATCCTCAAGTTGGCGAAAGAAAACATTCAAGAAGTTTCCACCTTATTGTTCAAGCTTAAGCACATTATGAAGCACTTTGGAGGGCTGGTTGTTATCCAGTCTGTTAGCTGGGTTTGGCGAACCACTAGAGAATTAAACTGGAAGCAGTACCCCAAACTGGTGAAGGTTAGGTGGATGTTTTATAGTCTGATGACAATTTTTGTTTCACCTTCTCCCTGCCCCAGAGTAAACCATAAGTCAAGGTTTACAAGGACTCAGAGGATTTTTTTTTTTTCCCTAATAAGTCCCCCAAAAGGTGTGGTGGACTCTGGAGAAACCTGCTTTTCGTGTGCTCCTGGGTTCAGCTACTGATTCTTCCTGTGGCTCTGAGCAGTTTCTTCTCAATTTTCCCATCAGTGTAATTCCCCACCTCACACACTCACAGCAACATGAAACTCTGCCAAAGACTTTCAAAAACATAGAAAAGTCTCCTTCCCCTCCTCATACACGCTTAAATTCCAAAACAACACATTCATTTACATGGTGGTACAGTGAGCAGAGAAAATTACAGACTCCCAAGTAAATCTGACTAAAGACTTATGTATGTGTATATGACAATTTTTCAATTTTTGTCTTTTGGTTTAGAATACTTAATTCATTCACACTTAAGGCAACTGATGGAGAAGACTCTTGAGAGTCCCTTGGACTGCAAGGAGATCCAACCAGTCCATTCTGAAGGAGATCAGCCCTGGGATTTCTTTGGAAGGAATGATGCTAAAGCTGAAACTCCAGTACTTTGGCCACCTCATTGGAAAAGACTCTGATGCTGGGAGGGATTGGGGGCAGGAGGAGAAGGGGACGACAGAGGATGAGAGGGCTGGATGGCATCACTGACTCGATGGACGTGAGTCTGGGTGAACTCCGGGAGTTGGTGATGGACAGGGAGGCCTGGCGTGCTGCGATTCATGGGGTCGCAAAGAGTCGGACACGACTGAGCGACTGATCTGATCTGATCTGACGCTGGATTTACAACTGCCACTTTGCTTTTTGTTTTCTATGTGTGTATCATCTCCTTTTTGTTCCTCTCTTCCTTCATTACCACTTATTCTGTGTTGAACAAATATTTAGGATGTCATTTTAACTACTTTTGTTGCTTTTATAATTTTTCAAAGTTTTCCCCCACTGGTTACTGTAGGTATTTTAATCAACATTTTTAACTTATCAATAATAACTCATTTCAAGTTAATACTGACTTAATTCTGATAAAATATGTCAGTTTTACCCCAGTATGGATCCATTTCCTCCCATTCCTTATGATATTGTCCTAAGTATTACACTCTATATCTTATGTTGCCTCACATACCACACAATCTTTATTATTTATGAATTATTCTTTTTATGCAGTTCTTCACAGGTTTTTATTCCACCTTGTTGCTGAAGCTTTCAGGTGGACTCCTGAACTCTCCTAGAGCTGTTTTCATTCCTAGATAGCTGTCTAATTGCTGATCTCTGTCAGAGAATGGAGGTTGGGGTCCCTTCAGTTCAGTTTACTCGCTAAGTTGTGTCCGACTCTTTGAGACCCCATGAACTGTAGCTCGCCAGGCTCCTCTGTCCATGGGATTCTCCAGGCAAGAATACTGGAGTGGGTTGCCATTCCCTTCTTCGGGATCTTCCCAACCCAGGGATCAAGCTTGGGTCTCCCGCATCGCAGGCAGAGTCTTTACAGTCTGAGCCACCAGGAAAGCCTTTATACTTTTAAAGAACAGATCTAACTACTGATTTTTTTCACTTAATAAATTGCGAAAGCAGGGATTTAATTTCAGATAAAAATGTTCATTCAACATATATTGACATATTTATTATATATTATTACAGACAAATAGAATAGAGAAAAAGAGATGATGCAAGCCACAAAAAGCCTAAATCCTCACGCAAGTTTGGTCCTTGACCTGCCGTGAATTAGGAAAAATGACTTCACTGTGCTGTGTTAGTACTTTTAGTGCCTATTTTAAAGTGTCTATAAAAGGCTTAATTAAAAACATTAAAGTAATTATGTTACTTACCCCTTAGTTCCTCTTTCTGTATAATCACCATTTAGGCAGAATATCTACCTCAGGGCATGATAAAAAATAAACAAAAGATAGACAAAACTGCAAGATATAAAATACTCAAATAATTAGGTTTCAAACTTCAGATTTAAGATTTCATTCTCATCTTCGCGTTTTCTTGGGGAAGCAACAGGATGCAGTTACAAGAGTGGCTCTTAAACAGAGACTGGTGTTTAAATCCAAGCTCAGTTCCCGCGACGAGGCTGGCACCCTCAGCTTTTTCTATCCACTGATGTAAAGTATTCTGTGGCCGGTCTGGGCTTCCTCTGCTGCTCTGCATGAAAGCCTGTTTCCTGTGAATGGCTGGAAGGACTGCTGCCTGCTTTTCACTTAAGTCCAGGGTTCCCTGTGTGTGTCAGTCGCTCAGTCGTATCCGACTCTTTGTTTCCCCATGGACTGTAGCCCACCAGGTTCCTCTGTCCATGGGATTTTCCAGGCAAGAATACTGAAGTCGGTTGCCATTCCCTTCTCCAGGGGATCTTCCCAAGCCAGGGATTGAACCCAGGTCTCCCACATTACTGTCTGAGCCACCAGGGAAGTCCTTTCCTCCAGAGGGTATAGTCTACAATGCTCTTAAGTGAAGTGACTTCTGCCCCCAAACAGGAGGAGTCTCAGCTTTCCCTGGACAGTACCTTGATTTTTGTGAGAGAAGTTTGCAGTCAGCCCTCTGTGTCCCTGGGTTCCATATCTGAGGATGCAACCAACAGTAGGTCAAAAATATCCATCCCCTTCCAAGTTCCAGAAAGTTCCAAAAAGCAAAACTTGAATTTTCTGGGCACTGGCAAGTATTTACATAGATTTTATGTTGTATTCACCACAGCATTTACATTGTACTGGGGGCTTCCCCGACAGCTGATGCTGGCTGCGGGCTGAGAAATGATGCCTGCTCCTTTAAGCCACCAAGGTTTGGTGTGATTGGTTCCACGGGAATAGGTGACAGTATAACCAGTTTGTTGGGACAAGTTGAGCATCTTAAAGCAAAGCCATGATCAGACCTGCCCACTGATGCTTAGACACAGGCTGCAGGTAAGTAACCATCACCCGTGTGCTTCCAAAGGCTCTCAGGGGTCTGGACCAGAAGAGAATGTTTCAGATTGAGGAGGTAAAGCAGTGATTCTCAGCAGGGTACCATTCCCCAAAGGTGTTTTGGAAGTTGGTAGAAGTGTGATTGGGGTGTAGGCAGAGTACACCACAGCCCAGCAAACTCAAGAAGCAGTTCACATCCTACAGGGCTTCCAAATGTGCCTTGCCCCAGGCTTATGCTGGATCTGGCAAAGGAAGCCCTGAGAGCACTGTGGAGGGTGGAGGCGAGGTGAGGGTACTCGCTTTTGGTATATTCCCACCCAGCAAAGGATCAGTTGTGGCCAAGTTCTCCCGCCTGAGGCTCCAAGACTCACTGCGTTCAGTCAACTGCTACTTCTGCTCTGAAACTCCTTCGCTTACCCCTCCAGAGCCTCAGCTGTCCCTGATAGCTGCCAGAGCCTGCCTTTACCTTCCTGGACTTTCCTTACATCCTCCTCCAAGCACGCCGTCTGTTTCTTGCTGAGGCACCTGCTGATAACTTGTGCACCCTCCGTTTCCCCTCTTTAGAAGTGTTATCCCTGCTTATGGTAAGATGGTTTCCCTGTTTCTCTGATGATCTTCAAGTGAGTCTGGTCTGTCTTCTCTGAACACTAGTTTCTATTCTATCCCCCACCCTTAACTCTTCTATTTTTCTGTACTTCTCATCTGGAATGTAATTCTGAGCTTCTCGCTTGCTTTAAGAAAACTCATTCTTTCATTTTGGCTGCACTGGGTCTTCGTTGCCACACGTGGGCTTTCTGTAGTTACGGCGAGTGGGAGCTATGGTCTAGTTTGGTGCTGGGGCTTCTCATGGTGGTGGCTTCTCTTGTCGCAGCACACACTCTAGGTGCACAGGCTTCAGTAGTCGTGGCACACGGGCTTAGTTGTCCTGTGGCATATGGGATCTGCCTGGATCAGGGATGGAAACTGTGTCCCCTGCGTTGGCAGGTGGATTCTTAAACACTGCATCACCAGGGAAGTCCTCACTTACTTTTAAATCTAAACTTATTAACTATAACCAATTTTTACAGAGGGGTGTGAATATTTGCTCTTTTATTACATTTTCTAGTGTAGTCATGCTGGAGCACCTACATTTTGGAATATGTATTACATATTATTTCTTCATAAATGAATTTTCTTCTAGTTATTTATATCATGATTTGGAATATACATTATATACACATCAAATAAAACATACCTATTTATCATACATATGGTATATGATATATGTAATATTTAATTATATATGCTTATTAACCATGAATTTCATTTCCAGACAGTGAAAGGAATATTCTTAATATTAATTGTTTCACACTCAAATCAAGCTGACCGTAATTCTGCTTTCTTACTACTACAGCCATATGATTTTAAACTCTGGAAGGGCAGAGACCATGTTGGTTGTGTTATCTTTCTATCTCGAGCACATGATAACTTGGTTGGAATTCAATGAGTATGTGTGAGTTGAAACAATAAATGAGTATCTCTCCTTAAAAAAAAAAAAAGTGTCACAGAGAGTCATTAGTACCTCTGACCATAGAGTCCCACAGTGTTAAGAAGGTTTTAACAAAGTCTCCTCCATGACATTGACCTTGACTCCCCCACAGATCCTTTGAGCAACTGGTAAGATTTTATGGATTTCCAGAGAATAGCAGTCTGTCAGCCACAAAAAGGACTTTCAAGGGCAGGAAGCTTTCATCTGAGCCCCTCCCCATCACATGGTCCAGAAGTCTGGTGGGAATTCCCACCTCACCAACGAAGACTCAGAAGGTCAGAGTCTCCTGGGGCAGGAATGGCAGCCTGGGTGGCCTCTTTGGCCCGTGACTGCTTATTCTGTCTGCCCTTCCCAAGATGTTGGAAATATGCCCAGACAAGGTGGTGAAGACTCCCTGAAGTTGGACATGCCAGTGCCTCTTGAAGAGTGAAGAAAGAAAGTGAAAGTGTTAGTCTCTCAGTCGTGTCCGACTCTCTGTGACCCCATGGACTGTAACCTGCCAGGCTCCTCTGTCCATGGGATTCTCCAGGCAAGAATATTGGAGTGGGTTGCCATTCCCTTCTCCAGGGGATCTTCCTGACCCAGGGAAGAGTGCTCTTAGAGTACCGGGTATTAAAGACAGTGGCAAGGAACATGTAGCCTTTGACACACCCTCCTACATGTTGACTGGCATTCCTAATTTCCTTATCCTTCTGTGTCTTCACTGTACACCCCGCTGCGACCTGTTGAGAAAGTTGCTGGGTATAATGAAATCAGACAAGTACGCTAGAGCTGGTCTTACTAAAAACGATTTGACTCTTGGCTGCTGTCATCACTGTGGTTCCGTAAAACCACCTCTTCCGAGGAGTTGAGAATCTTTTGCAGACGTGACTTCATGTATCTGTACGACAAACTTATTCATAGGTGGGTATCATCATCCCAATTATGCCTTAGGCAGTTAGGACTGTCTCAACACCACCCGGAAAATTGGCCGTAAAGCTGAGACTGGAAACTCAGTCCTGCAATCTTCACTTTCGTTCTGGACCTGTCAGAGCTTGTTGCCACGGGCTGCAAGGCATGAAAGACACTTGGGAAAATACATAAGCATTTGTTATCCGGAGTGCAAACAGCAATATCAAACATTTGGTGCTTGAAACACTCTCCAAAACAGGAAACCTATGAGATTCCAACGCGTCAGCAATAGAAACTGTAGAACATCTCTGGCTAACAACACATGCCAAAAGCACTTGGGTCTTCCAAGTATCACAACATGAAATAAAAGGAAAAAAGAAAAGAAATACAAATAAAGGATAAAGAGATGCAATCAAGAAATATTCCCTTTTAATTTCAATTTTTTTCCTTTTATTTTTTAGCCACCCCATGTGGCTTGGGGAATCTAGTTCCTCAACGAGGGATCGAACCCATGCCACCTGCACTGGACGTGCGAAGTCCCAACCACTGGACCACCAGGGAACTCACAAGAAACATTCCTTTAACAAAATAGTGCAAATAAGGGAGAAAAAAAGATTCCTCCTAGAAAGCCTGTTGCAATACTCACACTTGAGAGAGAATCAAAGAGAAGGGAAGAACTACATTGACATCATTTGCTGTTTTAAGACATCTAATTCTCCCCCGAATTCACTGCTGTCTTCTCTCAGCTGGTGTATTGCTCAGTGACAACCAAGAATCTAAAGGTCTTGGGGTCCCAGTTGATGCCCATGTCCCCCACACACAGGCTGTATTCATGACCCACATGGTTGACATAAATGTCTACCCTTGAGTTGAAAGTGTCCCAGCTTATGGTTAACAGGAAGCTGATTTCCTAACTTAGAAAAGTTACTTAACTAGAGACTTCCCTGGTGATCCAGAGGTTAAGAATCTGTCCTGCGAGGCAATGGGTTTGATCCCTGCCGCGGGGCAACTGAGCTCAAGAGCCACAGCCACTGAGTGTTCTTGCTTAGAAAATCCCATGGACAAAGGAGCCTGGTGGGCTACAGTCCATGGGGTTGCAAAAGAGTAGGACACGACCAAGCGACTAAACAACAAAATAATTGTTTCGGATACTGTTTAAGCCCTCCGTATGAATAAGCTAACTTAATAGATGAATAATGAAAATTTAGTTACTTAACTAAAACTATAATAGAACATGGTGTTTAAAATGCTGAAATCACCTCTCTAACGCACTGAGTTTAGAGCTTCACTTCTCCCTGGTGCAGGGACACCAAGCAATCCCAGCACACCTGCCAGACTTAGAGCCGCTATGAAGTGGGATGAGGTGCTGGGCTTGGCTCAGAGACCTGGCACTGTGACCTTGCACAGACCAGGGTCTGACGCCTGGGACCTCCCCTGTGAAGGAACAGGCCCAAACCCGAAGACTTCAGAAGCCTGTCTCTTGAGCGCCTACCTGCTTACACGTGAATCTGCCTGACTAGACTGTGCTTTTCTGACCGCAGCTGGAGTCAGCTCGTGTTGCCCTTTGATGTGGATCCCAGCATCGCCAGAGGACTATCTGATGGAACAAGGTGTTAAAGACCTTTCTACACCCACTGCATGGACATATTTCTTGACTTTATCATCTCCCTGGTGAGACTGTGAGTTTCCTGGGTGCAGGAGAAGGATCCCCTCAGTTTGAATCACAGCAGCCCAGTAAGGACCCAATGCCTGGTTTTAGCCGTGTGTGTTACAGCATATTATCAAACCAATAGAGACATAAACTTGTATTTCAAACTAATATAAATAGATACATTTGTGAGAGATATATATTTGTTTTTTTAGTGAATCTACTTCAATATTTATAATCTAACATGATCTTTTTATTTCTTAAGAAAAAGAATTCTAAAAAAGTCTGTTTTCAGGCGAAAACAAAATCAGTGAATTTTGCAGGCAGGATAAAGAGACCCATTCATATTTTCTCAGTGGAATCTTAAACTCGAAGGGATTCAAAGTGCATAAGCAAGACTGATTTTGCTTTTGTGAACTGGAATTCCAGCAGTGAATGAGAAGATAAACAAGATCACTGCTTAATGTCTGACCCCCTGTCTACTCCCTGTCTGACTACCTTGCTGGAGCCCATAAATCAATCCTAAAACTCTGAATTTGCAATTCACTGATACCATGATTTTTTTTCTTCTTGTATTTGTCTTTCTAAAGATGATCACTCTATATTCAACAGCAAAAATCATTTTATTTCATTTTGTAAAGCCCCAGTCCCATTGAACCCCAGAATTCAAGTGGATAGGAGAACATTCTAGAAAGCTCTGATTTTATACAACCTGAGATTTCTCAATGTCTGAACAACAGTGCCTCCGCGAAGGCCACAGCAGCCACCTCGCTTCCACCCTGGAAGCACTTCAGAAGTTGCTGAGGGACTTCCCTGGCAGTCTGGAGGTTAGGACCCCACAGTCTCACTGCTGAGGGCTGGGTTCAATCTCCAGTTGGCAACTAAGATCCCACAAGCCTTGCAGTGCCACCAAAAAAAAAAAAAAGAATTTGTTCAGTTCCACGGAGTCACCCCGTTGATCTTGTCTTTCCATTTCAAGGGTTCAGCCAACCCTTGAGTACTTTCTGGAGCACCAACTCTGAAAGCAACAGGCAGTAAAATGAGACCCAGCACCTGCCTTTTGGGGAGCTCATTCCTGATGAGAAACAAGTTGCAATAGACTGTGACAAAAAATATTAAGGCAGAGGTTTCTAAAACGCATTACAGAAGTCAAATCAGGACAGCGTAAGGAAATTTGGAGAAGAGGCAACACTTGAGCTGGGCTTTGAAGGATGAATAAGAGTTTGTTGGAGGAAGGAGGCATGATATTCAGCTCACAGGGTACTGGAAGATGGGGACTTAGAAGCTCAATGTTTTGAGAAAATTCCAAGCTGTTTGAAGTGGCCGAATCCAGGTAAGACTGGAAGAGTTGAGATTTTATCCTGTAGCCAGCAAGGCGCCCCTGGAGGTTTCTGAGCAGTTCAGGTAAATGGTTAGAGCTCCATTTAGATAACAGGAAAGAAGATTAAAAGGCGGCAAGGAGCTTTCCGAATGCCAGGACACTGCCTGAGCAGCTGGTGTGTTTCTCCCAGAAAGAGAACAAAGGGCCCGAGGCTACACCCAAGGCTGTGGCCAAACAACACAGAAAACCGGTAGATTTAAGAATCACTGATGTGTTGCGGGGGCAGAAAGGGAGATGTTGGGAAAGGCTCTAGGAAGGTGGGTGATCATTGGAATTGAGAGCAGGGGATGGAGGTCTGGGGTGCCTGACACCCACTGGCATTGGAGGCTCAGTCAGAGCTCAAAAAACTCCTCTGGGATGGAACTTGCATTCTTCTACATACATAGATAAAGCTTGGTTTTGATTCAAGAGCTCATGGACCACTGTGATTCCAAAACAGTGGAGCAACAAACATTCAGAGGATGCGAGGAAAGCGTGAACGTTAAACTGCCTCCCCCACCCCACTCCATGCCAGACCAAGCTGCTGCTACTGTGTTGGTTGGACCTGTCAGGAGGGCAGTTTGAGGTTGCTGTGCGGGGTGTGAGCCGAACAAAACTAAGGAGTGCAACTCACATCTGAGACCTTGTAGAAATGAATGTCTATGAGGAAAAATTTCAAGAAAAACAAAATCCCTTAAGGAAGACGACACCTTTTTCTAATTTGCACAAGAATGCTATCAAGACTAGTAGAAGCTGTCTTTTCCTGTTGAAGGTGGTTCACTGGTGAGATATGTAAGAACAGTACATATTAATACATTCCTTTCACCCAGATATCAGAAGGCTTAAAGGAAACACAATCCATTCATTCTCTAGTTGCTGGAATCCGACTATAGATATCAAACTGGAATTCAGTCTTTAGCCAGAACAAACACAATTTAAGGCATAATCAGGCTTAAAATCTTGTCACAGTCAAATGCGATGTTCTTTTACCAGAAGAGAACTCACAGCCTCTCAACTTCTGCCCACATCTTCTGGAAGTGGAGAAGGAAGCCAGCAGCTCCCTGACTTGAGTTCTTTGCTAGGATTCTTATACCAGTTCCTTAAGTGCAAGGTGTTTTCTTACATGAGCACATGTCTTAGTCCCTTCATATTGCCAAGTCAAAAATACCGCATGGCTTAAACAAATTATTTATTTCTGACAGTCCCATAAGCTGGAAAGTGCAAGATCAAGGCCCTGGCAGATATGGTGTCTTGTGAGAACCCGCTTCAGGTTCGGCTGTCTCATGGACAGCAAACTTTTCTATGGTGGAAGGACTGAGGGAACTTTTCGGGGTCTTTGTTTTAAGGGCACTAATCCCATTCATAAGGTTCTGTCCTCATGACCGAATCAGCTTCCAAAGGCCCCACCTCCAAATATCGTCACATTGGAGCTGAGGTTTCAACATATGAATACTGGAGGGACACACACTTTCAGTCTATGGCAATGTAACATCAAGAACACCACAAGTAATATTTCAGTGTTACTAAAATTAATTCCAAAGAAATTACACATTTATTTGTTTACTTTTTAAAGTATTTATTGCCTGGCATCCTCCTGGAAATTGTAAGCTCTTGAGAAGACAGACGCTCTGTCTTGTTTATTGTCAAAGCCTTAGTGCCTGGAATCATGCCAGGCACATGCTGTGCTGTGCTTAGTTGCTCAATCATGTCTGACTATTTGTGACCTCATGGACTGTAGCCCTCTAGGCTCCACTGTCCATGGGGATTCTCCAGGCAAGAATCCTGGAGTGTGTTGCCACTTCTTTCTCCAGAGGATCTTACCCAGCCAGGGATCAAACCCTGGTCTCCTGCATTGCAGGAGGATTCTTTACCTCTGAGCCACCAGGGAAGCCCGATTATAAGAATATGCATCATGATTTCCATTATCTTCAATGGAATATTAAACTTCCCTGGCTGTCCAGTGGTTAGGACTCCATGCTTTCACTGCAGTGTCATAGGTTCCATCCCCAGTCGGGGAACTAAGATCCGGGCAAGCCAAAAAGGAATACCTGGTGGCTCAGAGGTAAAGAATCCTCCTGCAGTGCAGGAGACCAGGGTTTGATCCCTGGCTGGGTAAGAAATCCTCTGGCCCAAAAGTCAATGTCTTGTCCATGCTCCAGGATTCTTGCCTGAGAATCATCAAGGAGACACAGGAGCCTGGAGGGCTTTTTTTAAAAAAGAACAGTCATCCAAATTTACTTTCAGGTCACAAAGAGTCAGACATGATTGAGCAGGGAATATTTAATACATTTAAATATTTCAATCTCACAAATATTTGAAAAGATACAAGATGGGTGGTTTCCTCTGAGGCCGTGGTCATCCCTGTTGTTCCTGGGAAGGGCTGTCTCTAGACAGCTGAGCCCTGACTTCTGAGTGGCTGGCCTGTGCCCAGTCTCCACCTGGACGGCCAGTGGCCTATGGGGAGGGGAGGGCTCCCTGTGTAGAGGGTGCCCCCTGCTGTTCAGTGGTGCTGAGGCCACGTGGAGAGCAGAGGGGAGGCTTCCAGGGGAGAAGGGTCTCAGGTCAAAGGTCAGAGCCCTGTGAACTTCACTGGAAAGGACCTTCAAGGTGATCAGTTCAAACCCACGTATTTCAGAGAGAGAAACTGAGGCCTAAAGAGGTCAAATATCTTGTCCATGCTCACTGTTAGTTAAAGCTGGCTTTCCTGACCCCTGCCTCGCATCAAGGAGACACTAAACTCACAACTCGAGTGTCTTCCGCCTTTTTTAAAAAAGAACAATTCATCACAAATTTACTTTCAGCTTTCTATAATGTGAACTATTCACATTTTCAAGACATGATTTAAAATAATCGAGTGATTTTAAAAGTCATTTATTATACTTGGACCCCAGAAGCTCCCCAGGAAGGGATTTCCTTAGGAACCAACGGAAGAGGGGCCTGCCTCTTACTAGCCCAGCCCTTTCATTCATTTTCTTTCTCCAGAGGCCTCATGTTTTGAAGGTTTTTAAAAATCTACCAAACAAAGCGCATATTTAGAGGAAACATGTTCACTTTTAGACGCACAGACTGTAGTTCTAACTGACATCACGAAATGAAATTGGAGGTGTGGAACACTCTACCCCATGACAGTGACAGTGTGGGCTTTCTGGAAATATTAGCCATGAGAATTGTATCTTAACAGCCAAAGCCAAGGGGGAAAGGGATTTTTTGTTAGTCTCTGGTGCCCTGTGGAAGGTTAGTATCTCTTCTATCTGGTGTTTTGAAATACTAAAAAGAATCTTAAGAGGTCAAAGGAACCTGGTATCTTTGATTGCGGTATGGACACATGTATCTGAGGATGTCCGAAGGCCCAGAAGCCCCAGGCTGGGGCTGACTCTGTGAGTCACTGACTCTCCCGCCCTGGGGACCACTTTGTTCTCACATGGCACTGGGATGTGCCTTGATCTAGTCTGTTGATGCATCTACCTTGGTATGAGGGCTTGCCAGTACAACCCTCCAAACCTGACCACTCAACTAAAGCAAATGTTTCCTGTAAACTAAATTCTGTGTGTGTGTGTGTGTGTGGCTGCACCACCTTTTTGGCTTGCCCGGATCTTAGTTCCCCGACCAGGGATGGACCCTATGACCCTGCAGTGAAAGCATGGAGTCTTAACCACTGGACAGCCAGGGAAGTCCCTAAACTAATCCTTTTACAGATATAAATGTATCTGGAGACTAGTAAGCTGTGTTGAACATACGCAACTGTTTGCTAAAGCCACAGGCTTCTCAAAAAAAGAGAAAAAGCTAATTCCATTTATATGAAGTTCTAGGATGAGAATCACTAATCTAGCAATTGCCCTTAAGGCCACGAGGATGAGGATGTAGCCAGAAGGGGCCTGAGGGAACTTCCTGGAGTGATGGGAACGTTCTGTAACTGGAGAAGGATTGGGGTTTTATGGGTGTCTGCATCTGTCACACTTCATTAAATGGTACTCGTTAGGTTCACACACTTCACTGTAAGCACATTTTACTTTCAAAATGAGCTGTAAACAAATACTGAACTTTAGCTAATGACTTGCATGCTGAAGTGCTTAGGGGTGAACCGATGTCTGTGACCTTGCAGTGCATCCCAAATTAGATGAACTAATGGATGGGCAGAAAGAGAGGTGTGTGACAAATACATATATATGATAATATATTAACTGTGATGGGCGTCTGGACATTCCAATCTCCCAATTATTTGTGTCAGAAAATTTTCATAATAAAATGGGAGGAAAAGAATTAAGATTCAATCAGTTACTCCCTTAAGCATAATGTTATTATAGCTGAGTCAACTTTCAAGATTCTGCTTTAGAAAAGGACATTTATACATTTCTAACCGAAGAAGTCTTCAGAGTGGAAAGCTGGTACCTCGGTGGTGTTTGTCTCTAGTAACATGGCTGGCTGGTTATTACTTGCAGACATGTCCTTCTTTCCCAGAGTCTGTGCTGCTGGAGGGCTTGGAGTGTAACACATTCACCTAACAAGCCCTGTGAGTGGTGTGTGGTGGGCACTTAATGCATGTGTGGTAAGAGCAGGACTAGGGTCTCAGAGGTGGATTCTGCAGCTTACTGGCTGCTGCCAGCTCTGAGCTTCTGTGTCCTCATCCACAAAATGGGGTGATCACCATTTGGCTGTTCTGAGGTTCAAGAAGGTGATGTAGGTAAAACAAGAGTATCTGGCTCCTGAGTAGTAGTAGTAGTGTTAGTCGCTCAGACATGTCCAACTCTTTGCAACCCAATGGACTGTAGCACGCCAGGCTCATGTGTCCATGGAATTCTCCAGGCAAGAATACCACACTGGGTTGCCATTCCCTTCTCCAGGGGATATTCCCGACCTAGGGATTGAACCTGGGTCTCCTGCATTGCAGGCAGATTCTTTACCATCTGAGCCACCAGGGAAGCTCCTGGCTCCTGAGAAGAGCTTTAAAAATTGAAAAATGGGTATAAGGTCTTTAAAGGGTCTACCCAGAGATGGTTTTTGGTACCAGGCAGAAACTGAGCAGCACTGAACATGATGCCTCATGAAGGACACAATCCCACTCCAGTTCAGTGCTCATACCAGGACCTCAACCTGGGCCCAACTGTACGGGAGCCCTAGGCAGACCCTACTAAGAACCATGGTTTCCAAAAAAGAAGCCCCAACTCTTCAAAAATGCTGTTGTCATAAAAGACAAAAAAAAAAGTGTGGAATATTCCAGATTAGAGGAAATTAGGGACACCACAATTAAAACTCAAATCCTAGACTGGATCCTGTGCTGGGGAGGGGAACATATTATAAAACACACTCGGGCCAGTTGTCAAACCAGAATGTGGATGGTAGGCTAGTGTAAAATATTGCTCTAGTGTTAAATTTGGAAGGACTGATGCTAAAGCTGAAGCTTCAATACTTTGGCCACCTGATTTGAAGAGCTGACTAATTTGAAAAGACCCTGATGCTGGGAAAGATTGAGGGCAGGAGGAGAAGGGGATGATGAAGGATGAGATGGTTGGATGGCATCACCAACTCAATGGGCATTAGTTTGAGCAAGTTCCAAGACTTGTTGATGGACAGGGAAGCCTGGCAGTGCTGCAGTCCATGGGGTTGCAAAGAGTTGGACACGACTGAGTCATTGAACTGAACTGAGTGTTAAATTTACTGAACCCAGTAACTACTGGTCACATAAGAGAATGTCTTTGTTCTTAGGAAACACATGCCAACATAGCTAAGGGTCTACAGTGTGTGCAATTACACGTGGTTCAAAGGATAGAAAGAAGAGCTTGTTCACTTGGACACATAAGAGAGACCCTGGAGCAAAACACTAATTATCAGTGAGTCTGTTAAATACAGTATTGGTGTTGTCCAATTAAAAAATATGTACAACCTAAACCCACTTTAGTATTCTTGCCTGGAAATTCCATGGACACATGAGCCTGGCGCACTACAATCCATGGTGTTGCAAAGGGTTGGACATGACTTAGCAATTAAAAACAGCAACTGTGGTTCTAGCCAAAGGAGAGAAAAAAAAGTTGTAAGGAACTGGAGATTGGGGCTGAAACGAAAATCCTACTGTTTACAGATGTGATAAAATGTGAGAATTGTGTTTTACTCAGTGGACATACTGAGGATTTCAGCCCAAGAGACAGCCTCTCAGGTGGCTCTGAGGGACTGTTCAGAAGAGGTAAGGAAGGAGCCAAGAGATACAGGGTTTTGAGAGAAAAAAAAAAAAAAAAAAAAAAAAAACCAGGTAGTCAAAACATCAAAATATTAGAAATATTAGAATAAAGGAAAACCAGGGGACTTCCTGGGTGGGTCAGCAATAAATAATCTGCCTGTAAAGCAGGAACTGCAGGAGACTCAAGTTCAATTCCTGAGTCCGGAGGATCCCCAGGAGGAGGGCATGGCAACCCACTCCGGTATTCTTGCCTGGAAAATCCCATGCACAGAGGAGCCTGGAGTGCTACAGTCGATAGGGTCACAAAGAGTCTGACACAACTGGAACGACTGAGCACGCATCTAAAGAAAAACTAGAATCTCAGGTTAATGAACTTAGCACTTTTCTAGGTATGGGAAAATCTAAGAGTCTAGGTTCTTTGAAATCATCCTTTGATATATACCCAATGTTTAGTTGGTAAAGAATCCGTTTGCAAGGCAGGAGACCCCAGTTCAATTCCTGGGTCGGGAAGATCCACTGGAGAAGGGATAGGCCACCCACTCCAGTATTCTCGGGCTTCCCTTGTAGCTCAGCTGGTAAACAATCTGCCTGCAATGTGGGAGACCTAGGTTTGATCGCTGGTTTGGGAAGATCCTCTGAAGGAGGGAAAGGCTACCCACTCCAGTATTTGGGCCTGGAGAATTCCATGGATTTTATGGGATGGCAAAGAGTCAGACACAACAGAGCAAACTCCAACCATCTAGGACCAGCACTCTTTTTTTCTCTATCTTGAATCCCCTCAGGGTGCATAGTTGGGGGTGACTGTAGTAGCCACAGCATCCTTTGTTTACTGATTTGGTAGGTGACATTCTCGACTTTTCTTTGTTCATTGCTGGTGAGGACTAAGAATGGTTACACAAAGGATGTTGTGGGCCATTAAGCCATCACATTACAGGCCCCCTGCCCCACGGTGAGCCCTTAGGGACCTCAGGATGGAAAAACAGAACACTCGATCTCAAGCCATCAGGCCCATCCCCATGTACTTCAGGGGACTAGGATGGGAAAGAACAGGGTGCTGGCTGCTAGATAGCTAAGGTGCTTGTCAAAAGAATGCTTTCAGTGTACCCAGACTTTGGTTCTTCTCCTTCATAGAAAAGCACTAAATTCATTAACTTGATGTCTGGTTTTTATTAATAGTAATTTTTTGATGTTCTGATTATCTGTTTTATAAAACTCCAATACATCCTGGCTCCCTGTCCTTCAAAGCAGTCCTTCAGAGCTAACTGAGAGGCTGCTTCCTAGGTTTGAAGTCCTCTGAAAATCTGCCTAATAAAATAGAATTCTCAGTTTTTAGGTTGTGCATATATAAAAATATATTTTTTTTTTTAGTGGACTC